>NW_020451005.1:2098633-2303300 GCF_003343035.1 Apteryx rowi | reverse complement strand
CCGCCGGAGCCGCCGCTGCCCTCCCGCTGCCCCGCGGGCCGGGCGCCGCCGCTCGCCCCGGCGCGGCCGCATTGTGCCTCGGCGGGACGGGCAGAGCCCTCTTTGTTTTTACGGGGCAGCCTCGCTGCGAGCACCTCGGCTGGCCCCTGCCCCTCTCCTTAGTGCTTTCTCTCGTTTCTTTCTTTCCTTCTTTCCGCAGCACCCCTCCCCTCCTTTTTTTTTTTGATGATAAATTTCTGCTTAGGGGTCAAGGAAAGTTCACTTAATTTTTTTTTCCTCCTCGCAATTAGGAGGTTTGGATGCATACGATTTTCCTCTTCTCAGTATAGTTTCTTCATATATTTGGACTCTGCGGCCAGATAATATCCCGAATATAGATCTTTAAAGTTTATTAAAATGTACTGGTGTGGAAATACTCAGTCATGCATTCAAAAGGATCTGGGCCAAATCGTGACTTTTTTTTATAAACCAAAGTCAGTGGGAGCTCTGACTGAGGAAGGACTGCTGTGCTTGCTCTTTTGTTAGTGGATCAATCTGAAGAAGCTATGTCTCCTGACCTTACAGTTTGCTTTTACAGTATATGAATAATTATAGCTTATTCTAACAAATGATCATTCTTTTGGTGTATTTTAGGAAAAAATGATGCTCAATGAAGGTAAGAAAGCTAACATTTTTATTTGAGGAAGGAGAGGTATTGTTAGATCAAGGTGAGGAAGAACAGAAGTAGATGTGTATTTCAGATACAAGCAAATGGAAAATGTCATTGCCGTGAAACATGTCATTGTTTAGTGGATGTCAGTGTTTAAAGATACGGTACCTGCTAGCTTAGATCTTGTTTGCAAACAGAGGAGTAGCCAACAAGAGAAACTTAGAATGCTTGTTTGATTATTTTTTTCAATAGTTGTGTGTGTTTTTAAATAGCACACAAGAATAAGACTTAAAAACTGAAGTAACCTAGCCCACAGAGATGACTTTTCCTTACAGACATGTGTCTGTAATTCTGCTAGTCTTCATGTGGCTAAGTGTCTGCACCTTGGTGTGTCAAACAATAGGAGCAAATCACGCAAAGGAACTTGAGGTGTTAACATTGACTTGATTTTTTTACTTGTCTATAATTACTGCGCTGAATTATGGGAGATTAGTTTCTAGTTGCAACTGATTAATATTAATTTTATTTTTCCATTGAATCAGGGAGCAGTGCTGTGAAGTTTGTAAGAGGTTCTCATTGAATTTTTAGTTTAAGTTTTGAGTGTTCACTCCTCTACTGTGACTGAAAGATCATCAGTGTGAAAAAAATGAAAAATACCTAGCCCTTTTATTTGAAATTCCTGCCCTGGTCTTAGGGATCAAATCCTGCAGTTCACCTCAGACTGTAAGTGGGAGCTTGAGAGAGATTTCCTTTGAGTTGGGTGATCCAGAAGCCTTCCACAGCTATCGGAGAGGATCAGGTTACCCTAAGGGTAGGGATTTGTCCTTGCTTTAGTTTTGACCCCTTCAACCACTAGGTATGTAATCAAATACATTTTTTCCCTACTCTGTACCGTTCAACTTGCCTTTTTTGTGTACCCTTGAAGATGTGATGATCCAATATATTTGAGAAAAGTGACTAAACAAGCAGACTGAGATCTTTCAGTGTGTGTGTAAATGTTAACTGTCAAATCAAATATTTAAAAGCTTATGAATTTAGTGTTCGCTCTTCCTCTGTAGTCTGAACGCAAAGTGAAGAGTTGAACTTAAAGAAAAGCAATATAAAGGTTAATAAAGATATTTCTAATGTTTCCAAATACTGGGAAATTATTCAGATTAAATTATGTATTACTTTGATTGGTATAAAGAGTTGAATTTCAAAAATGAAGGGATTGTGACCTTTTTTTCAGTTGAGGCATGAATGCACTGTATATCACATATGGGCTAGTGGTCTGCTCTATGAAGTCCAAGTTGTGCGTGTAAAATAAAAGCTCATTTGAGCAGTCTTACAAGCCTAATGGAGGCATCATCTCAGCTTTATGAATAATGTAAGTTGTGTATAATGTGGAGTCCCCAGAGACTGCAGAGAAAGCATCATTACCAGCCTTTTCAACCTGCTGGGGATTTTAAATTGATTTACAGCGCTGAACTGGTGCAAAATGATACATCAGGATGACACGGGGTCAACCTGTAAAAGTCTATGATGTGAGCCCGTTAGTTCAGTCATCATAATTAAAGCGTATTATGAGGGCAGCAAAGCAAGTGTTTGTGACATGTCCCATTGTGCTTCAGATATGGGTGGTTTAAGAATCAAATAAAGAGAGCACCGTGCTTATTACTTAAGTTATGCAAAGAGTTGTTGAAATTAAGGCTTGTGGCCCTGTGAAGAATAAAGGCTGAACTAATTTAGGTTGACTGTTAACCTCTTGCTTGCAATCATTACAGACTAAAATAGATGAAGGCATGTGTGCAGCTTTTGAGGTGGGGGGAAGTGGCTGTAAGTGAACATCTCTTAACTGAATTGTGTGTATCTTTTCTCAAGGCTCAAAATCAGCTAGGCTTTACCTGCTGACTGTGCTATCACATATCAAGACAAACAGGCAAACAAGCTAATTGCTTTTTTTTTTCTTGGTATTTTTGTCCTACTAAGGGTTGTAACTGTCTGTTGAAATGTTTCTGTAGATCTGAGTTCTTGCATAGGACAGAGCATTTTAGTCATATCTTGAACTATATGACCAAACTTATTTTAGAACAGAGACTGTAATTCTGAATATGGGTTGGCACAGGTCACTTTGCTTTTCTTAGTGAAGGCAACTGTGGTTTAAGATTTATGTTTCTTCTCTAAAGAGCTTAGAAATAGCTTGCCACAGATAGTAAAATGTTCACTGTATTATATATTAAATATCTTAGGTCTTGCTATTTGTGCTGATAAAATCACTATGAATTGTTTCAGGAAAATCCTGCTAAAATTCCTTTTTCTTCTTCTTTCTAGTAGACTGTGTTAATTAATGATTTGAGGGTTTCGCCTGTATTAGAGGTTTAACCAACTCTTCATACCTGGTTTGGTGTGAACTCAGCACTGCATCTCTTGAGTTTCTCCCTGCCAAGGAAGAAACTTCTCTTACATACTAATTTTTAGTCACAAGTGTAGCTCAAAAAACTAATTTCAAGGGATATGAGAGAGGCAAAGAAAGTAAGTAGTCAGTATGGTGAAAGATTCATTAGCCTTCAAGTTCAGTTACATCTCAACACAAAGTACTTTAGCTAAGGTGCTTTCTGAGTGGTGTAAAAGAATTAAGGTTGCTTTTGGGTACAGTGTTATATAAAATGTGGACATGGAGCTGTCTTGTACTGTGTTAACACAGAGGAATGAAATGACCTTATTGAAAGGAAGGCCGTAAAACCTGTGAAAATGAAAATCAGGTCTCACAGCCTTGCTTGAAGGTTAATGAAGTGATTCTTCTAATGATTTTTGTTTGTTTGTTTGTTTGTTTGTGGTTTAGGTTTTTATGACAGACTCACCCCAGTGCCCTTTTGGAGGAGGGAATGGTCTGTTTGGCCCACAAAAACTTGCTTTCCTCTAGTATCTGCAGAGTAGCCTTGTTCCAGAGGCCTTTCTTCTAAATGTGGCAGTGTCTCAAAAAATTGAAAGCATACAAGTCTTAATAAAGATGATACACACTTTCTACAAGTTTACCTTTGAAGCTTACTTAACAGAGAAGTCACATTTAAAACATAAACACCAAACTGGCAAGCATAGCTTGAAATGCTGGTGACTTAAAGGCTTATCTATGTAGGCATCTTGCACTTCTCTAGCTATTTTACTCCAGCTAAAATCATGTAACTTTAGAACAGCATAGAGGAGTTTTATACTAGAATAGCTGTTTTCATTTGGGATGGGAATTAAGTTATTTTAAATTGACACTTTTTTAATTGATAGAACTGTATCCGTACAGACTGTTGTATAACAATTTCCATTAGAATGTGGCCATTCTTAAAGATTCAGAATAACAAGAGAAAATGTTAGATTAGGCCTTTTGTGAAGTGCCTTACAAGGGTGGAAATCAGGGGTGATGAGCAGGACACTCTTAGCTGTTAATGGCTGCCACAAAGATCCCTATCCTCCTCAGAGAACAAATGTTAATTTGCATCAGAGAAGCTCTTTTGTTTTGTGTGTATTTGAGGGGGGTGCCTTTGGGTTTTTTTAGCAGGATAGAGAAGCCAAACATTTCATAAAATAAACAGGCTAATTTAAAGAAACGTAAAGCATTTTCAGGAAGGAACCCAGATCTTACAGAATCTCTTCCCACTTCATTTGTTTGTCTTTACGTGTTGGCTGTGAAAATGCCTCATAGTTGAATAGGAGCAAAGATTGAGCATMTACTTTTAATTAGATTTTGTGAGGTCAAGTATTCAGTTCATGTAACACTGAACTTTACTGAATTGTGTAGATGGGTCATTTTTGTTTTTATTTGGGGAAGGAGGGAATATGTGATATCAGGTACTCTGGCATCAGGATTGCTACCATAGAAGTGTTGTGTAGCGATGTGACCACAGGACTGTCCCCTGATAGCAGTGCTTTGCATGCTATCATTACTGTCATTAAATTATGAAGAATTCTGTGCAAGTTCAAATTCCTTTACTCAGTTGTACTCTTCCTGTGAGTGCTGTCTCTTGGGAGACTGCATAAAAGCTGAGTTTAGATCAAGTGTTGAGGCTTTTTTCTTTAGACTTGTCAATACAGGGGACTTGACCAGTACAGCTACTCTGGATACTTGCAGTTTCGTCATTCTAGCATAACTCTGACTGTAATTGTTCTGGACTAATGTCACTTTTATTTCAATATAGAGTATCCACATGGGAGACTGATATTGGAATAGATGCAGCAGTCACCCATCTTTTTTGTTTTGTTCCCTGTCACCCTTTCCATAGCATGCACAGGCGAAGTCTGGAGTACAAAGAGGAAGACAAATTATTTTTAAACATGCCTTTTTGTAAGTCATTATATTTAGGCACTGTTCAAAGCAGTATCGTCCAAAGACAACTATTATGTTGACTTGCCATGTAAGCAAATGATTAATGTGGTTCACCAGTGATTTCTGAAGTATTATTTCATATTTCTTTGCTTATAAAGGGAATGCTCTTTCCAACATGGCAGCAGATGAGACTGTCTGAATAAGTCAGTATAGACAGTCTAAATTATAGCACTTAATGGTCTTCAGAAGTATTTAACTTGCAAGTTTTTATCATTAAAATCATTAAAATGCCAATCCACATCAAAGTGATCTGTGGACTATAAATCCAGCATTGGATAACTGGAAATCAGATATCATTTAAATTTTTTTATAATGTTAAAGTGATTATAGACAGTCTTGAGTGTCTTTACTGTTTTCTTCCTTCCATGCTCATTATGGATGTAAGAATCATGTCTGCCTAAAAACTTCAACTGGTGGACCTTATTTCAGCACTCAGAACTGTTGTTAGAGAGGAAACTGCAAATGTGCAGGAGTAGAAAATGGTTTTCAGTATTTACAGTGTTACAGGGTTTGACTGTTGCAGAAATTTCAAGACTCTAATGTATGTGTATCAAGAAACCTTGATGTTCAGATTGCTTGGGTCATGTAGTGACCATAGTTTATAATACTTTTACTTGCTTGAGCTTTTCTTCCTCAGTTTGTTCAATATGGGGGAATTAGTATCTCATTATTCTGTGTTTATGTAAAAAGACACTGAGGATGTTTATCTGATATATCATTTCAGACTCCCGATTTCAAGCATTTTTAAGGCATTGCCAACAATAACAGTATTCTGTCTATGTAGTGTGATGAAAACAGAGCACGAGACAGTTAAAGATACCTTATTCTTACTGTGGTATATATATGGGATTATTCACACTTGACATGTATGCTGTGTTTTCATGTGCACAGTATGGACACAGTATGGATGTCTAAAATAACATGCACTGGTGTTGAGGGTTAAAGTATCTGGATCAGAGAAAGGTAGACTTACCCAGGGTAAAGTTGAGAAAAGCCTGCAAATTTATCGAAGTGTGTGTGTATTGCCTATTTATATATAAATACTTAAATGCTACTTATATATAGGTGAATAATTAACAGCAGGAAACTGCTGTAGATCAGAATCTTTCAGTAGTTCACAAGCAGTGAAAAAARTGGTTGAAAAGTGGCTTCTTATCCTTGCTGTATGAAGCAAGGTGACAGAGACAGGTACAAATGAATCAAATTTTAATGGAACAAAGCTATGTATGAAGCAAACCTCAAGGATACAAACAGTGAAGGAAGGATGAGCAAGGCAGCTCTCTGAGACTTCTGAATGGTTTAAAAATATTCTAAAATTTATGTAAAATTTGGGGGGGGGTTATTTCTCTTTTTTTTTCTCTGCTTTGCATTTTGCTCCCCCTGATTTGTATTTGAAATTCTTAAAAGAAGCTCAGTGAGGTCACAGGACATTTTAAATAGAACTCTTTGAAGTGGTGAAAATTAGGGAAACAAACTAAGTGACCTGGCTGGGATTTTCATCATCATTCATGAGAGTCTATTCTTTGGAGAATTCCGGCCAGATCTTCAATGTTGTGTTGAAACTTATACGTTTTTAGATTAACACCACTGAATCCATGAATTTGGCTTCCTGGTGAAAATGCTGTATTACTTTAAAGAACAGTTCTCTTGTGACTCTGACTATGCAAGGCAAATGAAGCTCTGTCCTCATTTGTAACTAGTATTTCCTGAGATTCCTCTCCCTAACCAGTAGGCGCTTGATGTGATTTTGTATCTGCGCTGAAGCAAGCAGAGTTCTATCCAGTTTTCCTGGACTAATTGTTCTTTTGGTGTGGAACAAATCCTTGTAGTTTTCAAATGGATAGCAGGTATTTGTTTTGAGAACTTCTTTTTTCTATTTGTAATAACAGAGCATCATTGTTTTGTCAGAACAGTGATAGAAAGTAGTTTTGAAGTTTCTTACCCAGGACCTTCTTAGAGAGCTGATAACACGTGCATGATGGCTTCTGGAATTGTCAACTGAACAATGTGATTACATTGGCTTAATTTCAAACATGTAGTCTTTCAGGAATCTCAAACACGTCTAAATGTGTGCTTCCCTGAGGTAGGGAGACAGAGACACTGATCATGTGGCTTTTTTGGGGTCTCACCGTGAATCTTCAATGTTCAGGACCAGAGTTTGGTCTCTTTCACTTATAATCTCTTGGTCTTCTTTCCCTTCTTGGTCTTACAATCTCTTAATGTTGGACACTTCCACCTTTATATTGCTGAGAACAGGAGCTATGTAGCTATATAAAACAGAAATTGGTTACGTCTTTGTCTCCATTGCATTCTTCTAATTACCTGGTGAATTCAGTGAAGAACTGTACTATTTCAAAAGGTGAGAATTTTGACCTTGTTGAATGCCTCAGGAAACCTGGCTATGTGTAGGTTGCCATCTCAGCTATTACAGTTTCCTGTTTTGCATTTTTGCCCACTGCTGGCTTTGCAGTCTGGCATACTTAATAATAGGCCCTTTATTATCCATGCTCGTATCAGTGTTAAGTGCTTCCACTTGGATGTAATAGCCAAAGGAAAACTCTTTGTCTGTATTAACTTAAAAAATTAAGGTAAGTTAATTATAGTTTTGATAATGTGTAGTATTAGATTTAATCTGGGAAACACTGTAAATACTTGCACCTTAAAACTCTGTAGCGTGGGATATTTTTGGACAGACAGGTATGAAATCGCTTTTCTTTTTCCTTAAGGTTGCCATCTAGTTACCTAGAGCAGAAAACAGTGGTATCAGAGGAGGGCTGAAGGCTGTTTGGTTATTCAGAGCCAGCTAGGGCAGAGCTTTTTCCTCAGGGAAAGAGGCAAGGTTTGACAAGGTTTGGAATGCCACAGAGACTGAAGTACTGATATCTGTGTGAACTAATGCTAAATCTTTGTCCTGGATATCATTTAAAATTAGAAGGGAGGTAGTTCCACAAGATGGAGAGGGCTCCGTCTAACAGCTCTGCTCCTCCAAACCCCAGCCACACATTTCTTCGCATATTTTGGCTGGGTGACTCTGGTACTCATCCTGCTCTGAGCTGATTCAACTGCTCTGGAGAACGCTTTTCATTGTTTTTGCCAGGTTAGGAAGGTGAATCAGCTGACAGACCTGAGTGGAGGGGAAGTGATGCTGGAGTACCAAAGCTGGTACAAGGGAATAGAGGAAGACCTTTTCTCTTTGGTTGGCAGCAAGCATTAGAGCTACTCATCTGCTTGTGGACCTTGCTGGCTGAAGGCAGTTATTGGAGGTAGCTGGTTATAAATGAGTGCTACAGTACTCCCAACTGAAGACTTCCTTGAAATGCTTCCTTGACAAGGTCTAATCTACAGGTTTTTTTCCCAGATACTTATGTTGATGATTAGCATGGTGAGGTGATATCACCAACAGCTACATCAGTCACAAAGCCCCAGTGTAGTTATATTGGCAGCAAAACTACAAAAATTAATGATACAGCTTATTTTATGGGGGATAAGAGGGGAAGGAGCAGGAGGATTACTTAAGCTTTCCTGGTCAAGTGCTATTTTGCTAGTATGAACTGCAGCTGTATTAGAAGAGTTTTTCTAACTTAATATAACTATGAGCAAAACGCATTTAGTGCAGATTCTGTATAAGATAGGGCAAATGTTTTTTCTCATGGGGGGAAAAGACTGTCCTTTAAGTTTAACTTCTTGGTAATAGAAACTTTGTTTTCCACTTTAAAGTATGAAATAATTTGAAACAACTGCCAGACCAGGTATTGGTAGCTACATTATCAAGAAGCTAGAGAACAGCTAATTCCTAAATCCATTTAGAAATGTTCTGTAAAAATAGACTGGCATTACCAGAAACCATTGCCAATGAAGAGAGTTAGTGTAGGTGAAGATGATGCATGCTATAAGCCAGTGGACTGTTTATTAGTTTCCTGAGTTCTGCAGTGCTTCATAAGTCACTTTGAAATTTTTAGCTTTGAGTCCCTTTTTCTCAAAAGAAGTTTAGAAAGCACTTGTCTTAACTGTGTAGAGTAAATGTGTTTAAAAATCTTTTTTTCTTGTTACTGCTAGCTTTTTAATCTCCTTAGACATTGCGTTTTTTAAATATGTTTCTTGATTTCAGTGAATAAGCCTAAATACCTACAAATTAAACTCCTTTGATATTTTCCCTAGTTGCAGTGCCTGAGTGAGATTCTCACTGAATTCCTTTATAGCTTTATAGTGTTATGCCAAGGAACTATTCAGATGCTTGGGAATCGGACTGTGACTTTTTTTCCCAAGCTTGCCTACAGTCACCTTTGAAATTTTGTACTGCGCAGAAAACACTGCATTACTGGCATAAAGACTGAAGGGCTGTTTACTGCAGTTTACTGGCTAAGTGTTCCCTTTTCCCTCATCCCTACTAGTCTGTCAGATATGATTCTTGCTTATGGTCAGATCTGATGAATCTCTCATAGTTTGTAAACTGGGAGCAGGCAAGTAGGTGAAGATGCATGTCAGAGCCTTCCTGATGATACCTCCACAAAAATGTTCTCTTCATTCTGCTGTGTTGCTCTTTTCAGTCACCTAACCAATTGTTTGCTGAAGGAATTATTGACAGAGCAGGATAGTAAATGTATGTCCTCATCTTCCTGGAGTGATGGCATCTGCCTTTATGCCATCACGTGTCCTTCAGAGCTGGCTGAGGAGCTTCCTGCTCTAGCAGATTTCCTCTGCCTGCTGTCCCCTTAGGGCTACCCTAAGATCTGCTGGCAGAACTGTTCCTGTGAAGGTCCTGAAATGGTTGCAGCTAATGTAACCTGAGTTTCCAATTTGAACCCACAATTTGAAATTAATTTGCTTTATGTTGGCTGAAGGGAATTGAGGAGTGCTTCTGTGTGTATCTGTGCTCATAGATTGGAGAGTGGTCATTTTTGGGAAGGAAAGAAGTGGGCAGATTGGAGGAAAGTGGGCAGCTTGATAACTTAGAATTTGTGTGCATTGTCTCAGACTGGAGAAGATACAGAAGGAGACTTCCAGGAAATTTGAGAGGGTGCGTGTCCTGTTAGAAGAAACAGCAGTCCGATATGCTCTGTGAAGAAGGTGAATAAAATTGATGTTGAACAGTCTAGTCTGATTACTGCTTGGCTCCCAATCTCAGTCCTGGTGCCCAGATATCAGTGATAGATGTGGTATTGACTTTTCAACACAAGCAACATCATCACTGACGCCAATGTCCACGTTGCTTTGGGAAAGATGCTTAGTGTCCGTGCAGCACTCATGCTGCTTGCAAGGAGGGAAGGGGGCACGGGGCTGCGTCCACCACGTATAATAAGCCTTCCTGATTGTCTTTGTCCTTCTGGAGATTCAGCAAGGGACCTCCAGCAGGCACCTGCTTCTCCTCCACCTTGCACTCCCATGTGTACATCTGTGAAGGGAGGAGTTTGAGACCTACCCTGAGAGCTGGGAGCACCGGTGGCAGGCTGCTGTGACTAATGTTGCATATTTCTGAATATAGGCAGGTTTCCATCACACTTTGGCCTAGTTTCTGGCCTTCCCCTGCCTGGGACACTAGGGCTGTCAGGCTTCCAGGCCAGCCAGCAGTCTGCATCGCCTGAGCCGAAAGGCTCGTTATCTTGAGAACCTGGCAGCCTGGGAGCCCTAGCTTCAGCCCCATAATTAAAGGCATCTAAATTCTCAGCTTAAAAAGAAGGAGTCTGAAATCTTTGTGTGCTTTCTTTGTGTGCTGGCTTTTAGCCTAGAAGTAAGTAGTCCTGGAGAGCTGCAAGTCCTGGAAATTCATCCTGGCAGGCTTGCTTTGCAACTTATCCAGGGCTCGGGGTCCTTCTGCCCACTGTACTGGGACAGCTATCACTGCTGTTCAGTAGCAGACAGCAGTGGAAAATTTGGGAAGTGTTACGCCTGTTTTAGCTAGTCTGCTGCTGACCCTAGGGAATGTGTGTTGTTCAGGAAATACCATGTTTCGGTGTCTCAGCTGTAAGGTTGCAGGACTTCAGTTTTGCAAAACCTAAATTTTGGAAATTTAGATTGGGCTTGGAAAACGATGGTGGAATGAATAATGAGTTTCCTGAATTTCATACGTAGAATCGTATAAGGCTCTGTTAGTAAAAAAGCTCACAGATAAAGAAAGGATGCTTAGTGATTATGTGGCTTGATTCCTCTTCTGAAAGCATAGATAAAGCTTACAGATAACCAGGGATCAGACAAATAGATTGCAGTCATTTTCTCTATCTATCTATCTGTTGATTGACACCTTTGTACAAAATCCTCCAAAGCCTTGATCTCAGAAATATGAGAAAACAGTTTGACATGATATTCTGCAGATATTCTGACTGTGGGGTGGTGACGGCTGGTTTTGCTTCATTCTGTAATTTTCTGGATCTCTTTGAATCCTCAAATACAGGGACACCCTCATTTTGTGCTTTTAAAAAGGGGGATGTGGGTCTGAGGCCTCTGGACCTGTGCTCTATCATTCCTTGTTGGCAGTAGTTAGGAGGCACTTTTATTTGCCTGAGATCAATGCAGAAGCACTGGCACATGCCCAGGTCTCAGCCCAAGTGCCTCACCTGCAGGTTCCTCGCTGAAATAGCCATAGGGCTCTTGCTCAGGGCAAGCTGCCTCTAGCCAAGTCACTTGTCCTCTGCCTGTATGGTGTGCCTGTATGTGTTGCTTGGGGTAATGGCACGTGCTCTCGTGTAGCTGTATTGGAGCCATCCTACTAGCAAACATTTTGTGCTTGTGGTTGCCACTATGGCTTTCTTCATCTAATAATACTTGCCTCTCAGTCAGTAGCTTTCGGAGTGGTGTTCTCTGCTTGACAGTGGGTGAAACGAAGGCTTCAAGTGAGAAAGTGTCTTGCCCAAAGTTATGTGGAAGAAAATAGGACTTGTGTTTTCAGAGCTGCACCTCAGCAGTCTCTGTGACTCCTTCTGCTGGCAAGCTTTTATGGGCTTAGATATGTCAGAAAAAAATTGCACTGATAACAAATTCAGTTACAGTCAGTAGACTCCTTCAGAGTAAACTGCTCTTAAGAATGGAACTTTTTCATTTCATCAGGGAACCCACACTCACGTGGAAGGTCGTTGGCCTGATTGCTGACCGAGATAATGCATGATATATTTCGTTTCAGATGTGCCTACCAGTTTAGGAGGAAAGCTAGTGCTGCTGAGGCTTGGTCTTCAGTTTAACCACATTTGCTACTTCGGTTTAGTAATTAGTAATTATCTTGATCAAAACATTTGTAAAAATAGAGGCTTAATGTAAATGCCTTCATATTTCTGTGTCAATAACTTTATTCACATGTATAATTTTTTTTATATTAGTGGAATTGCAACCATACTAGCATTACATTAGTGTGTAGTTGAAGGCAGTTCAAGTTTTTAGTGTAGACAGGCTCAAACTTGTAATTCACATGTCACTAAAAGCTTTTATCAATCTAGATCTGTATTTGTTCATGTATTTTAAAGACAAACTGAAAGTTTCCTGGCTTGATCTCAGGTGGATCCCTGTAAATACATATTTGCTTGTAAATCTCTATCTTTAAAGATTCTCATCTTCTTCTGTATAAGCTGAAGAGGCATTTCTAAGCATTGTGATCTTGGTCTCTTCTGCTTATGAAGGGTCTGGCACATTCAGGTGGCTCGACAAATACCAAGCGAGTGCCAAGAAGCATTTGGTGCAATGTGATAGTGCAGCTGCTGCCCACTGACTGTCTTGGGGACCAGGAACAAACTGGGTTTTGTGTCACGCGGGAGTTCAGTCCTGGTTTTCAGAAGACCACTAATGGCATCCAGTAATTAAACAATGTTTCGTTGGAGGGTGGAAATCTGGCAGATCTCGATGTTTGTTTCTGGGTTGTATAAACTTGGCTTGTAAAGCTATATCATCTTTAAACACTTTCTCTGTTCAGAATGATAGCTGTGAATTGGTTGTGAATTGTGGGACATTTCGCAAAAGTTAATGTAGATCTTCCCCTGTGTCTTGTCTTTTTAAAGATGTGATGAATATATGGTGTTTTAAAAGTCACTTAAAGACAAAAAACCCACCCCTCCTTAGATTTTGCAAATTAGGCAAAAGAGAGGAAAACTAGAGGAATCATTTTTAGAAAAATAAAGTGTGCCGCTAATCAATATGCACCTAGTTATGTTTTAATAGTGGCAAATAAAGAGGCTATTTTTATTTCAAATGGTAGATGGGGGACTAATCTGCAAACAAAAGAAAATTAACAACCTTCCTTTTTGTTTTACTTTTCATCGGTTTGTTCTGCTTTACCGAGGCTTAACATAATGGCACTTTTATTCGTGAATAAATAAATTTTTTTCCTCCTCAGTTTTTCTTGTCTCTTGCTTTGGTGAAACATTCTGCTTTAAAGCTGAGGATCTTGAGCTGTAATATAACATCTTCACTTAGACTATGATAAATGAGGTCTGGGTCACAGTCTTTAGAAGTGGTTTAATGTAGCTGATGTAACTGTATCAGTGCAAGCTCTTAGTAAAATGAATCATTAGTAGGAACAGTGGCTTGTATCAGCTGAGCTTAACTGTTTTGTATGTGGTGTGGTTCCCTCCTTAAAATACTCTGTTGTAAAAGTACCCTAGAGTGGGCCAACAAATGTGTTCCTAATTCCATGCAGTCTATGCTAATATGTGTCATTCTGTGATTGAAGATAAAGCACATCTTGCATTTTATGAGCTTAACTCAAAAATCTTGATACCTAAGTGATCATGGGCATTTTTCTTCCTGTTTTTAAAGGTTTTCCTTTATGTTATAAATGCATGTTTTAACTACTTTAAAAAAAATCCATGAAAGTGACATGTTAACAAATTCCCCTTGTCTCACCTGTGAAGGAAGCTCCTCCCGTCCTATCCTGATGAATTAGAGGGAAATGCTTTTTTCAGCTGATAAAAAGAAATAAAATTCCATGCCCTTCCCAAAGGAGGAATTCAACAATTGAACAAGTGGCGTGGGACCATGTGTTGGTTTGTAAAAGGATATAGTTTGTAAAGATGTTTCCTTTGATGCCTGTGATGAATATGGATGTATTTCCATTGGAGAGGGTTTTGATTAAATTATGCAATTAGAGCTGACCAGACAGATCTAAATATAGGAAAAGGTTTCAGTTATCCTGCCTTTGTGTGTATTAACACACCCACACAGATGTGTGTTTGTTATTGTTGCAAACAACACCTGTTTTCTAAAGACAGTTCAAAAAGTCAGGAAAGGGAATAATCTTTGTGGAAAAAAATTACACAGGACTGTTATGATGAAAGGGGAAAAAACTCTTTTCTCAGCTTTTTGACGCTTTAGGAAAGGACTTTTAACTTACTTCAATAGCTAGGCTAGTTACGGTATCTTTATGGATATCCTAACTTTCCAAAGTTGATGGGCAGTGTGACAAACTGGTCTACTGGCTGTTCTGCTTTTCCTGGACTTGGCCTATGTCAACTAAGGATGCCGACTTCTTGCCTGCTACTGCACTCCTTATGGAGTTAACTACCCCTCAGTATGAGCAGATAAATCTGCCCCAAGGATGCACAAAAGATACCCTCTGTGAGGGCTAGTAATTCATTCTGTCTGCTGCCAACCATTTGCAATTTTTTTTCATTTGAATGTTTGGTTTTATTTCTGGGCTTTTTTTAAGAGGCCTTCAGCTTGGAGAGAGTGTGAAAAATGAAGAATCTCCTCTTCTATGGCATATCAAACAAAACTTATGAACGCTATCTTGAGATGAGAGAATATTGTAGTTCACAGCATTGTTTTCATCTTTTAGATTATTTAAATGAATTTCATAATTTTGTAATCCCATCTGTGTTAAAATTTTTACTGAATTATCAAACTACACTTCCTTCCTGACTTAAGATATTAAATTGCAGTTTTAGAGAGAGTTTTTGATGAAACATCTGGTTCAGTCCAGCTGCTTGCTGACATCAGAAGGGATTTGCCCACACCTGGGGGTATGGTTTGGTGCATCTATTTGTACCAGCCTTGGTGTGTACCAGACTTATTCAGCTTGCTGACCGAAGAATAAACTTTAGTTAGTTTAGAGCTAGCTCTTTTTCTGTTGTCTTGGCAAGTTGAATCAGCTCAGGAGACCAGCAGGCATTAAAGGAAGAAGATGAGGGTGTGCGATTTCATGGACTCTCACAGGCATCTGAACACAGGAATGAGTAAAATTCAGCAGTGCAAACTAGAAATTTACCATTGCTTTTCAACCATGGTTAAAACTGCATAATTTGAGGATTTGGTGATCATTTAGAGAGGCCGTACATGTTAGTGTTTCTTGTAAACAGGGAGGAACAGTGCTTTAAGTGTAGATAAGCTTCTTGCAAGATATGTTGTTCAGATCTGTGATTAARGTGTACAGTTTTTAGTGTGTCAGAAGAACAGTTAGTTACACAGGGCAGTATTGGCATTGGGAAGGGAAGAAATGTTCTTAACTAAGCAAAAGAAAAGACTAAGTTGTTGAAGAATCTCTGTTAAAATTGGAAGAGAGGCCTTTACTGTGTTCTTTAACATTTCACACAATTGTGTAATTATTTACAAAGACTTTTATGCCAGTTTAGCTGGATTATAGCACAGCTATCAGTTACTAATGTACATGGAAACCAGGTATTATACAGTAACTTCAATTTGAGAAGGTAAGATACAAATCTAGAAAACCTGTAAGAATTTAGTATTGCTTTGCTGTTGTAATAGCGACAGTCCCTGCTTTAAGGGCATGGTTCAGGGATTGTCTGCTGGAAGCTGGATGGGTAGGGGAATGAAAGAAAAGCTATGGTTTATCACAGAAACCAGCCAGACGCTTTGTGCTTGGTTTGAAGTGTGGTGATCATTGGCAGAGAGCTGGCAGGTGTTGGTAGTAAAAGGTTATTTCTCTCTGCTCCTTAGTAACTGAGCAGTGGGGTTTTTATTTTGTTGTTTTTTTCTCTCCCATAGATAAAGCATACATTGGCCCTGCCATTTCATTTTGAGTGAACAGTGAATCTGCTTTTTGGGTCTCAGGTCACATTCAGGACTTATAAAATTGACTTGGTTTATTAAATAAGTTAGAAGGTGTGCAAGTCCTCCTTCTGAAGGAGAATGTTTTTGGTAGTTATATGCTCTATTGGGAACTGCTAGATAATTCTTGCAAGAAACATTATGAACTTCTGCTAGTTAGTAGGGCTCCAGTCAACAGCTGCTTTTTACATGAGCCTTCCTTTTATGCTCTCTTAACTTCTGCTGAATTAAAGGGTACCTGTTGGTATCTAAAAGGGTTATCTCTGTGGCGAAGCAATGATATAAGGGAGACGTTCTTTTTAGGGCAATCCCTCATTCAAATACAGCAAGCACTTGTCCTAGAGGAGGTTTCTCAGACACGATGCTTTGGTTAGTGTCTGGCTCTCAGGAACCAAGCCAGAGGCTACTTCATAGAGCAGGCTGGAAACAGTGATTGTCATTTTCAGAAATGAAGAGGAAAGTCAAGTCAGAGTCTGTATAAAGAGCCTCTCTGATGAGTTTTAGAGGAGTTTGAATTGAAAGTTGCTTCCTTTCTGCGTGTCTATTGTAATGCCACTGAGGTGTCTCCAAGGTTTCCATGCATTCTTCCAAGATGAGCCAGATCTGATCTTCTACCCTAAAAAGGTGCAAAGAAAGAACCCTGATAAAAACAGAGTAATGCAGCAGAAGACTTCACACATCTCCCTTTACATGTCATGTTTTGAGAAGAAGGAAAAACAAAACTTCTTGCTACTTACTCCAAGAATAGGGAGACAGAGAAAGTTACTGCACAATCTGTTGTAGCACATTCCAGCATTACAAGTGCTTAGACTGCATGCTTTTTAGTAATGCATGGAAATAGTTCTTGCAGTGAGCGAAGTGACAGCTCCGAGGTTTCTAAGCCAAAATCTGACTTTTTTTTTTTTAAGAAAAAGGTCTAACTATTGTAGTGAGGAAAAATATGAATTGGTGAACAGATGAGTGTCTTTCAGAGAAGGTAAAATTTACTAAGTATTTTTGAAGAAGCAAATTAAAATCTCTCTGCTTGTTATCTCTTTATATTGTCAATAACTAATGGATATTGAGAAGGAGGTATATTGACTAGATTTTAAAAATTCATTTAATCTTATTTTATTCAAAGACCAAATTTCTCTGTTAAGAATTGTATAGATTCCCTTCACTACAGTTCTTGGCCTTTTTTATGCCTGACTGTGGTGAGCATATATTAACAATATTTAATGAGATTCCTTTTGCCTGCATCCCTGAGCCTGTAAGACAAATAATAAAATTAGTAGACTAGTCAGAGCTGCTTCTTGTTTGCTGAAACTTGGCCTAGGAGTTGTTTCACCTCCGCCATGGGAGGCCACCATGTAATTGTCCTACCCCTTTCTCCACCCACTGAAAACAACCACTGATGCAAATTGGGAGAGTTTCCTATGGGATCTCCTGTGGGAATTAGAAAACGGTTGCTTTGAATATTTTACTGTCTGCTTGGTGTTGCTGACAGGATAACTATCCCTCTTTGAGGGCTGGAAACTTCACTTTTAGGCATTTTGCCTAAGTAAGTTCCTTTAAATACAAGGCAGGCTAAACAGCTATTTGTATAATACTCATTTTTTTACTCGCAGACTGCACGTATGTTTGTCTGTCAGTCCAAAGATCACACAACAGATAACGGCAGTGAAGGAAGGCAAATAAAGGAGCAGTGGTATTTAGAAGAAGTTTGTTGATTCCAACTCATCCAGAGCAGACAGAACGCATAATAGAAGGTGCCTGTTTTTTTGATGTGTAAAGAGTGGTTGATAAGTGGGTAACAACTGAATTTCCTTTAAACTGATTCCAGGCTGCCTTTTGGAGAGCGTCCCCTTGTTTGGCAGGGGTTTTTGTTTCCCCCRTACCTCGTGAATAAACATCCCCTTGGAGGGCTGGTGGTCACTCAGCTATTGGAAATGCTAACCCCTGTTTTCCCAGAGGGCACGTGTATTTGGGGATGAGAGGCTGAGACTCTGTCATCTGCTGTCTTGTGGTTTAATCTTTATTTTGCACTTCCAACTGATAAGACCACTTTGTGCAAAAGTAATACCGGAAATGATGCATTGAAAAAACCAAAAGTGGCAGAAAGGGAAACGGAATGTACTGCCAAAAGCTTGGGACTATGGACACACTTTCTCATTCTTGGAAACAAAAACTCCGCCTACACTGTCTTTTTTTATTTTCAGTTTAATGCTGACATTAAAATTCAGTATTAGAGTAGTATACAGCAGCCTGTGTTTTTTTTTTTCCCTTTTACTCTGCTTTGTGGCTTGTTCAGGGCTTGGACCATGCTTAAATTTTATTCAAGCAGTCTATACTTCAGCAGCAGTCCCTGGACTGTAGCTTAGCAGCAGGCTAGATAGTGCTGGTATTTGCAGCTGCTGAGCTGCGTTAAATTCAAGTATATCTACAAGTACCTGATATACCCCCCCGCCACGTATTTCTTGCTACAGTTGTTGCCAGAGAGATGCCAGCTGTTAAGATACTGCTTTGGATTGTGATGATAAAATATGTTTTGGAACACATGCTCATGGGAATGGAAAATGTGTGTGTTACAGGATTTGATCAATACTAAGAATTTTTGCAAAATCTGTTCCTAGGGTCTGAGTACTGTTCCTTGGGTCTGAGAATGTTGTCTTAATCTTTGCTGAGCTTGTGCATTAGCACGTGGGGATTATATTTTCAGGCAGAGCTGTAAACGTACAGATTTAATAGACAGGATTTTTTTTTCCATGGCAAGTAGAATTTGACCATTTATTTTTTTAAAGCAGCTTGGTGGATTCGGTTCAGGCCTGGATGGAACCCTGTCTGTGTATCTTATCAATGCTGAAATAAGTTCCTTGGATCTAGATTCAAACTTTGTACCTTCTTTTTTATTAGAACTTCATCAAGTATTTTAAATGTTTTGATTTTAATTTGAATGGATGTGAACTCGAAAGCAGACTTGATTACTTGTAAGTGTACCACATGTGTGGGAACCTTCATCTTTTATTTGAAAGATATATATAAAAATATTTGGAATATTGAGTTACAGATTATACATGAGTTGAAAATGTTACTTACAAGCACTTCTGAAGCACATGTACAAGGCATCTGATAATAAGGTTCTTAAATTAGGGCAATATTTTAATAGAGCACTTTACAGTGTGTTTAAGGATAAAATATATCTTGAGTGCAGTCAGTGACAGTAATGGAGTTTCAGTTCGTTTAGTAGTATAGTACCTGCCCAGGTAACAAAATAAATTCTTAAATTTGCCCCAGGGTCATGCAAATCTTCTGTTGCATTGACATTATTATTTCAAATAGAATTCTTAGCATAAAAAGAATGGGAAGTACCAGTACTAAGTGCAGGTAGACATGATCTCTGTTTTAGTTCATAATCATTATTCACATAAATGTAGTTTATGCATCCAGCATAATAAAACTGAACCTTTGTATTTAGTTTTTAGTGACAGATTAATTTGAATCAAGTGGATTGTTTTCAACTGAAAATAMTCCAAGGATATTGGTATGCTATGTAAACATTAAAATTGATGACAGTTTGTTGAAGTTCTCAAGAGGGTAAGTATACCATAGCTTCTGCAACCTTGAGATTTGCAATTAGTGCATTTTTTTGTATAAATAATTAAATTTAATTGCATTTTTTTAGTACAAATATAAAATTTTATCTAACACATTGGATGTACTAATACTTTGTATTTTGTATGTGTATGGTGGTTTTGGTTTGGTTTGGTTTTGTCTTTCTGATGGTAACAAAAACATTCTTATCGTTTTCTCTTTTTCCCTTCCTTTGCAACCTGTTGCTGTCCCCTCCAGGATACATTTCCTGTCTGTCTTCATGCTCTGTTTGAAAAGTGGTGGTTTAGTGGTCTTCGTTTCTTTTTTTCTGCCCTGCCAGTCCTGGATCCCACTTCCCCAGGCGGATGCAAGTCTTTTGCCCAGTCCCAGCCTGGACAAATATGAAGCTTGCTGCTCACAGGCCCTCTGTTCCATGTTCCCAGTTTAAGGACCACTTACCAGAACTTCTTCCTCCTTCCTACTCCTTCATGTGTTCTTGCGTACGTCCAGCAGGCATTGCAAGCTGAAGGGTCAGGATGTAGTGGCTGATATAAATTCGTGACGTCTTTTTCTTCCATCTGCTTATGAGCCGTGATACCTTTTAGGTGGCGTGTGAAAGAGTTTTGCTTTCTTATGTGACCTGAGTGAAGGAAAAGATCTTTCTAGTTTACTTTTTTTTCTTTTGGTTGGCCTTTGAAACTCAAAGTAACTCAGAGGTATAGCTGAACTRTTTTTATTTCAGGTTGTGATATGCACGAACTCTAGTGCAGTGGTTTGCTAGCTGTATCACTTGCAGTTTGCAAAGAGGTGGATAGCAGGATGCTTTTGGGGTATATTGCTTCCAGCTGCTATATAAAACCAAAAAAAGCTGCCAGTCTTGTGCTGGTTCCTTGGAATCACAGAATCACAGAATCGCTGAGGTTGGAAGGGACCTCTGGAGATCATCTAGTCCAACCCCCCTGCTCAAGCAGGGTCACCTAGAGCGCATTGCACAGGACTGTATCCAGGCGTGTTTTGAATATCTCCAGAGAAGGAGACTCCACAACCTCTCTGGGCAACCTGTTCCAGTGCTCTGTCACCCTCACAGTGAAAAAGTATTTCCTCATGTTCAGATGGAAGCGTCTGTGTTTCAGTTTGTGYCCGTTGCCTCGCGTCCTGTTGCTGGGCACCACTGAAAAGAGTCTGGTCCCATCCTCTCGACACCCTCCCTTCAGATACTTGTACACRTTGATAAGATCTCCTCTCAGCCTTCTCTTCTCCARGCTAAACAGGCCCAGCTCTCTCAGCCTTTCCTCATAAGAGAGATGCTCCAGTCCCCTAATCATCTTTGTAGCCCTTCGCTGGACTTGCTCCAGKAGTGCCACATCCCTCTTGTACTGGGGAGCCCAGAACTGGACGCAGTACTCCAGATGGGGCCTCACCAGGGCTGAGGAGAGGGGGAGAATCACCTCCCTCSACCTGCTGGCAACACTCTTCCTGATGCACCCCAGGATACCATTGGCCTTCTTGGCCACAAGGGCACATTGCTGCCTCATGCTTCACTTGGTGTCCACCAGCACTCCCAGGTCCTTCTCTGCAGAGCTGCTTTCCAGCAGGTCRACCCCCARCCTGTACTGSTGCATGGGGTTATTCCTCCCTAGGTGCAGGACCCTGCACTTGCCTTTGTTGAACTTCATGAGGTTCCTCTTGCAGTGCTTTGCTGTGTAAGGTTCCTACATTTAATTGAGAATGAGGAGTGCCCTTCACACTTACTAATGAAAGATGAACTCTGAGTGACTGGTTTGGGCCATTTTTAATGTTATCTAAATTTCTAATATAGAACCTTTACCCTTTTGGCAAGTGTGTGTGGGAATACTGCCATGTCTTTTGTGTGTTTGGGGTTTTCTTTTTGTACTGAGCACCTCGTGGCTCAAACTGAGGCCATGCTTGGGCACTGAGCAGAGGCATCATTTGAAGCTGAAAAATACAGTTGGCATCTCCCTTGCTGTGTGGCACAAAAATCACTGAGGGCATGCAGCAAACTGGATGAAGGGAACTAACTCATTTCTCACCTCCTGCCCCCCCGCCAAAGGCTACTTTTTTCTTTGTGTTTATGCTGGTCATTATTTTCCAAGGTGATCATCTCATTTATTCAGGGCTGTTTTGGGGGAGTGGGAATACGCAGGTTTCAGCAGGCCAGGTTAAATAAAAGTCTTTGTCAGGCTGTTCCTTGAGTCCAGTTCTGGAGGTTGTCAGTACTTTTGTTGTTGTTTTCTCTGTCACTCTACCGTTGTTGGAGGATATGTTTAACTGTTGCCAATTAATTTAAAAAGTAAAATCTCTTTTCCTCTCCTTCTGGTATTCTTTTGTAGGTCATCAACAGGAACAGTAAAGAATGAGAAGGTTGCTTCTGTCAAGGGGGAATGCCAGCATCATCTTCTTGGGACTTGAGGACTGAAAAGTTAAAAGGAACAGAATTATTTGAGACAAACTGCTTTTAACTACTGATACAATCTGCTGTATCCAGTTTGTGGTGTGGAAGAACAGGACAGTCTCTTCTGCCTGGTCTCTGGTCTCCAGTGTGACCAAGTGGGGTCACCATGAATGTGACAAGTTTATTTTCCTTTACCAGCCCAGCAGTGAAGAGGCTGTTGGGATGGAAGCAGGGGGATGAAGAAGAAAAATGGGCAGAGAAAGCTGTTGATGCACTAGTGAAAAAACTAAAGAAGAAAAAAGGTGCTATGGAAGAGCTGGAAAAAGCATTAAGCTGTCCTGGTCAGCCCAGCAACTGTGTCACAATTCCTCGTTCTTTGGATGGCAGGCTGCAGGTTTCGCACCGGAAAGGGCTACCGCATGTAATTTACTGCAGAGTGTGGCGCTGGCCGGACCTGCAGAGCCATCATGAACTGAAACCACTGGAATGCTGTGAGTTTCCCTTTGGTTCAAAACAGAAGGAGGTTTGCATCAATCCTTATCACTACAAGCGAGTAGAGAGTCCTGGTAGGTTCTTCCTTGTTTGTACCTTTACACCTTATCTAAACACTGCAAAGTATGGCAATTAATCATGTGACTCATGAGCTTGAATAAGCAAAAGTGGCTGTTTGCACGTATCAGATTCTTCCTCTTTGATTTATCTGGATATAAGCTTTACTTAGCGGTTGTAGCTTTCACATGATGAATGTTCACCTGTGTAGATGTGTTTTCTGACAATACAGAGGAATAGCCTTAGCATGATCCTCACGTTGCTGGGCCTGGTATCACCTGGTTCTGTTGGTGATCCCAACTGTTTCTCGGATTTATTTGTTTTTTACTGAAGTGTGCAGGTCAGCAAATCTCTATGGAATATTGCATACTAATGTGAAAGACTGCTGCAGTTCATACACTAAAATGATTCTGACGTAGTGTGATTTTTAATTATTATTGTTATTTCCAAAGAGATTCCTATCACTCCTATCACTTTGGTTTCTTCATCCTCCAGAAGATAAATATTGTCTTTAGGATCTCCCACAACTTAGGCTCTCTGAAGCAACCGTGATTTTAGACAGCAGAAGATACCCCCTCAACTTAAAGCTTTGATAGTAATGTTTTGTTGTTTATGAAGTTTTACTTTCAGGTGTTTTGTAATTGTAGCTTGCTTACCTCTTACCCACTTCCTCATTTGTAAGTTAAAATGGAGCTGATTATCTCTGTCTCCTCTTCAAAGGCTTGTAAATGACAAACACCCTTTTAACAGAATATTTCCAGGGACTAAGACGAAGTATGTTTGAATGTATCTACACTAGTCTCCAGCTACTTGTGAGGCTGTACAGGGACATCTGCAGAAGTGCATATTACAGGTGTGGGTGGACTTCCCTGATTTAATTTTGGGAAGTCCATCTGTGTTAGACATTTACAAACAGTGTGGCTGTGTCTGCAGGGTGGCACAGATATTTTAAGAACTACTGTGAAAATAAGGGATTAAATGACAAGATTGTTGTCCTGTAAATGGGAATTGCATTTGTCTTGGATCTGTAACATGTAAGGCACATCTACATGTTAAATATTTCCCTTTGGTGTGTTAGTGTTAATTTGGAAGTCATTTGAATAGCAAAGGTAATACTCTAAAGTGCATATTTATGCAGCAGAAGCTTAAACAAATGAACCCTCTGCACTGGAAAAACAGTTTTAAAAAATTCTTACCAATTCCATGTTGAGCAGAAGTGGGATAATAAAATAAATAGTTGTGTCTTTGTACTGCAGGTTTTCTGCATGTGTCTGTGCTGATTGCTTGCATTCAGTATTCCAATATACTGAAGATTCCTGAAAAACATGTAGTTCAGTCAGCTCGAGCAACAGTCCAACTCTTGCTGTTGTTGTTGGCATGTTCTAACTCATCTTGCCTTTATCTTGGAAACAAGTATTGAGTTTGAGAACATTCTCATTTAGACTGTTTATATTATATTTAAAAATGTGTCACTTCAGTGAGAAATGCAMGATAAAATAGAATCAAACTTTCCAAGGTGTGTCACTAAAATGTATGTTTTTGCTGAGTACTGTGAAGTAGTTGAAGTGGTTGCAAAGGTGTTCTTTGGGTGTTAAGTCATCTTATGAACTGAGTATTCAGGAAACAAAAGTATATGTTATTAACTGTGAGCCTGAATTCTGGATTGCTCTTTAAAGTGTTTCTGGAGAAGATGATAATCTCTAGAGTGGTGTAGCTACAGAATTTTTGCTGGAGAAAAAAACAAAACAAAACAGGAACTTAACTGATTTGGAGATAGTAGAAATAAAATAACTCCCTTTCACCCAAAGAGTACCCTTCCTTGGGAAAAACTAGATATTGGTCAGCTGCTTAATACACAACTTGGACAGTTTTCTTGCAAGCATAAGGACTGTAGTCAGTTTGACAGAGTTGAGAAAAGTATTTAGTCATTCACAAGGTCAGTGTGCTGCTCTGACCAGTTAAAACATCCTGGAGGTAACTGTGGAGCAGGAGCTAGCTTTCACTTTTCACTTCTCTTTAGATGCTCCGTTAAATCATGGTAGGGAGGTATAAAGTTATGTGCATGTTGAAGTTATGTCTGAAGGATTTTTAACAGATTTCAAAGTGCGAGAACGGGGTTGAATCCACCGTGTTTTTACTGAGGTCTCTGGCTGGGTATGTAAAGGATGGATGTGTACTTAATTGACCGTGGGTCTGCCATTATTTTGAGGGATATTGCATGGAGATGAGTGGGAAAACATGGCTTTTGGAAGTGCGTGGTAACTGAACTCTTACTTGGCTTGGAGATCTGTGCTTCATAAGTCTATGACTTCTTTTTTTTTTCCTGTCCCTTCCCTATTCTCTCTGTCCTCCAAGCATCATCTTATCTTCATTTCCTGACAGTCACTCCCAAATTCTGCTCAACGTATTTTTCCCATTTTTGCCTAGACGTTAAAACATCATCACTGCTGCATAAGTGTTTACACTTTGAGATTAATGGGTAGTGGGAATTCATGCATGAGTCACTGTTTCCAACTGTCTGCAGACTCTTGTGGATATCAAGGTTGTGTTTCCAAGGCTATCATTGCAGCCCTGAGGGTTAGAAATGTACTTTTTCTTGATGAAACAAAACTGAAAGCTTAGCTTGTGTACTATGTGCAGTTTGTGTGGACTGTGCAAGTACACCGTGAAATTCTGGCTCTGTTTGACAGCGTGGTCAGTATTTAAGTCCTTTGTATAGATCCAGTTACTCCAAAGCTGAAGTATACGGGGTGTGCATGGGCTGGAATCTGTACATTTTATTCTTTTTTGTGGGTGGTGGTTATTGTGTGACTTGTTTCGGTGTTGTGGAAGTTTTGAGACCTGCTTAACAGTAAATCCTCAAATGCATAAAATCATGTAGTGCTCTAACTTGGGAAATTAGTCTTGTGGCTACTTCTTAGTTTTAACAGTGTAAGAGTGGTGTGAGGATCTTCTACCTTGATACCTTATTCCATCCTAGCTATTTAGCTTGAAAAAATACTACAATTGTCACACCATAGCGTGTCTGCAAACTTATATTTACACCTTAATTCAAACAAGGGATTTCTTTTTGTTAGCAAGGCCAGATAGAACCCGGTTGTAAACAGTAAGAGGAGGCTGAGAAGAGAAGAATTGGCAGCAGTTTCAGAAACGCAGAAGTGCAGGTGTCGCTAGAAGCAGACTCTGCTGCTGCCTTTTTGTAATGAGGGGAACGTATCCTCCGGGAAACACTTAGGTGTGAGCTGGTGATACTGTATTAAGACCCAGCCTGATTTGGCAGCTGGGAGCTCTGCACAGGCACTGGCATCCATCCGATCCTGTGGTGAGTTGATCAAGAAAACTGAGCCATCAGGAAGCATCTTTGTGGCAAGGTTAGCTCTGCCCACTTGGCGCCCTCAGCTCGCTCAGTGTGGAGTCGCAGGCAAACAAGGGGGGAGAGCAGAGGCTGTGTGGCTGCTGGGGCAGGAACACAAGCTGGTGCTCAGTTGCTGGGGAGGAAGACCTTCTCGAGATGTGGTACAGTCGCACCCTGCTGCAACTGTCTCATAGGAGGCCCGTTGCGTGCAGAATTATTTCTGGTGCAGGGCCGTTAGTGGCTGTCAAATTTCTCTCTTGGCAAGGCAAAGACAAGCTTTTAATTAAGGAGGGGAGGGTCGGAATTTGATGCCTTTTGAAAACTGGCATGGTCAGCTAAACTGGTGCATTCACTTAACTGAATCTGCTTTGTCTCCTCAGTTTCATTTTTTGGATTAGAGATATCCTGAAATCAAGCTTGTACCTGGTTTTGGACTCTCTTCAAGTACAATCAAGACCTAAGAAATAATCAGGCATAGGTGTACATAAGGACTGGGAAGAAAAAGCAAACAAGTTGTTCCTCACTTCTCTCTGAAAATACCAGAAACAGCCTCTCTGGTTTTGCTGGAGAACTTGTGAAATGACATTCTGAAAGTCTCTCCTGAGATACTTTTTACTTTTCTTTTTTTATTCCTTTGGGGGTTTTTTTATGTTTTATGTTGCTTGCCCCTGTCCTCTGTTGTGTCAATGGACTGAGGTGAAAGATGTGATCCAGAATTAAAAGAAATTTTTTTTTGTCCTTTTTTTTTTTTTTTTTAACCTGGATCCAGTTCACTGTATGCACTTGTAGCCTTAAAACAAGGGGGATGGGATAGGGAAGAAGGAGGATAAAGAGATGCTTAAGTTGACACTGCTATTAAAAAAAAAAAAAAAAAAAAAGTCACACCTCTAACACAGCTTTAGGGAAGGAGATTCAGTTCCCTTGCCTTAGCTGAAGGAAAAGGAAGAAAATGGGGAAATTGAATGTTTCATTTTCTGAAAATATGAGTAAAAAGAAATTTAGCTCCGTGTTCCATCTGATGCAGAACTGTTCATTTGCCTCTACTAAGCGTCCTTGCTCATCAGCCTTCTAGGCTAAAGGGGGTTTGGGTTTATAATATGTTACAAAGGAGGCAAAAAAGCCTTCTTTGTTTATGCTTCATTTGTGTAAGTGGTTGGAAGTACAGAGTATGTAAGGGATTACCCTAACGTGAGCTCTTCCCCCCAACAACTGAAGGCTGCCTTCTGAGAGTACCCTGTGTCCACAACCTGCTGCTCTCTCTGCAAGGGGGCATGCTAGGAAGAAGCCTCTTTTGCATTGATCTAAGTGAGCTTAGGCCTGGCTTGAGGAATATTCCTTGATATTCATTTCTGGAGGTGCTAGTTAATGCTCCGCTGTGCTTGAACCACGTAATGCCAGGGAGTACTAAAACTGAGCTCAGAAGCAGCTGATCTGCCCTCTGAAAAACGCAGGTTGCGCCGATCAGCCAGTTAGCGCACCCACGTGGAGGCAGCAAATAACCAGGCCAGTTCAGTTTTTTGTAATTAGCAATAAAGTGTGGATGATTTTCCTCTCTGAAGCTTCTTTTCTCATTTGGAGAGCCTGTGGCAGTCTCTTCTACCTCAAGGAGTTTTCTATGAGGCTGATGGTGCCGATGTCCCACTGAAATGGCAGCGTGAGCAATGGCTGCTCTCCCGTGATGTGGCTGTCAGAGAAACTGTCAGAAGTGTTGGATTTTCAGTTCTGCCTAAAGGTCACGATGTTCCTTTCCATTCTGAATATGAATTCAAAGTGGATGTCTGCTTCAACAAGCTTGTTTTTGGTGGCAAGAAACACTTTACCTGGATGTACAGCTGCTCTTTGCCACAACAACAGAGCAGGTCCCCAGGCTCTGAGGAGAACGGTAGGTGTGCCTCGCTGTTCTTGCTCCCAGCGTGGACTCCTTGCCTGTGACTTTAACCTGCTTGTTTTCATATTTGTCTTTGATCTTCTCTGCTTCTTGCTTTAAGTGAGTCTCCATAAGGCAACACATCTACTGCAGTTACCAGAGATGTAGAAAGAAACTCGAAACTGTGGAAATCCTGGATGAGGCAGGTTTAGATTCAGGTGGTCCTGCGAATAAAGTACTTTGAATACTCCCTGTCTAGTGCTGCAGCTCTGCTCTTTAATAAAAGAAAAAAATACAAGTTTAAAGGAAATTTTAAATGCCATTTGAAATCTTACACGTTTGGTTATGTATATTTGTGTGGGTGTGCCCATGCGCATGCTCTCTCTCTGGGTATATGTATGTATGTATAGATACTTTACAGAAAAAACAAGTGGGTCTGTTAATCATCCCCATCTCTTTCCCTGTTCCAGACCAGCCTAAGATCAATCCATGTAATACTAATATTCCCAAACTGTTTCTAGACAGGGTAAATTGAGAAGTGGGTCTTTAAAAATCTGTCACTGTGTAATCACCTTGCACTTCAAATCTGATACAGCTTGTTGCAATAAGTTACCTATCAGATCWCTAAAATTAGTGCTTTATTTTTTGATAAGCAGCAGGGTTCAAACGTAGTGTGCAGCTTGTGCATTAGGCTGCTTTCAGAGAGATTATCAAACTGGCAGGTGTTAAGATCAAATATGGAAGTAGGAGAGAAAAATTAGAGTAATTGAAGATTTTCTTCAGCACTACGGGCTTGTGCCTTGCCTAGCTGAGCTCTCGGGGATCCCAGAGCTTGCTCAGTGCCTGCCTCCCTCTCTTTGCAGCACCTGGGAGAACTGGAGTCGGCCCTGGAGCCTGCGGCCTGTTTCCGGCCAGATGGGGAAGCTTTGATGAGCGCGGCTCGAGGGAGCCCAGCGCGCCAGCTGCGCGYGTTCCTCCCGCGCCAGCAGCCCGTGCCGAGGAGAGGAAGCTTTCGCCAGTCGGGGAATCTGGAGCCGGGGGGGGGCGGGGACGATGACAACTGCAGAGCCTGGAAAAATGAAGGCAAAAGGGAAGTTTTTGTTTCTCTGATCTGGGGAACATAAAGGAGGGGAAAACTGGAGTGTCCCTTCAAAGAGGAAGAATATAAATGAAATGGAAGGAAGAAGAAAAGAGAAAAGGAAATGGGAGTGCCTTTTTTTTTCCTGAAGTGATTAAAGGAAGGAATTAGAGAAATGGAGGTCACCAGCTGATTCAAAACGGGGAAAAAGGGTGGAGGAGTGAATGCATAGGAGTAGGTTAGTAAAATTCTTGTTCCCACTTTTATGTTCCTAGCAGACGTTCCGCACCTCTGCAGGCACAGGATGAGGGAGCAGCAAATGTCATGGCTGAGAAGTTTTGCCTTATTGCTGTGTAATGTTAGTGTTGGGCATAACTTTAAAAATAGCATGCTACAACAGGTGGGTACAATTATAGGATGGTTCCCCAAAATAGCAGACAACTGTCAGTTTGTTTGGCAAGTAGTATAAAGCTTTCTTCATGTCAGTTTTGCAGAATTCAGTCCTAAAATTCATCGCCAAAACCCACTTGGGGAAAATGAATTGTAATAAGGAGGGAGAAAGGAGGGAATGGTCTAAACTTCAGGGATTTGTCTAACCTCACCATGTGTCAAAAGAAAGAACTGTAGTAAATGTATATAAGTTGTCAAGAAGGATATGTTTGTTTCTCTCTCTCTCCCTCCCTCCCTCCCTCTCTATTTTTAATTTAATTAACSAGATTCAGATGTTTCTTTTAACTTAAAATGCCAGACTTCCAAGATTTAACCTATTCAGTAAGATGCTGTGTTTTTATACAGGTAATTTGAACTCTGGTCTCTGTAAATGTCTGAGTTAATATAAATTATCACACTCTAACTTCCTCCTGTATCAAAACTAATTCTTCTCCCACCTTAGCTTACAAGAACTGCCCACTACTGGGCATACAATTAGTACTAAATTCTGAAATTGCTCTTGACAAATATCAGTTTAATCAAAATGGTAGCTTATCAGAGGATCTGCAAATAAAATCTAATGTTAGCTGAATATTGTAATGCAGGAAATGTACTAATATTACTTGCCAAATGCATTTAAACTAGATGTCTGATGTAAAAGCAAAGTAACTGAAGCAATAACTGTTTTTTAAATACAGTGTTCAGTTGCAACTATGTAAAATGACAAATCAAGCTGTGAGATCTAATGAAACTGCAAAATAAAGTTAAGATTTGAGAAAATAAGATGGGTTTCGGCTTTCTCCTGGAATAGAAAGTCTGGAATGTTTGTCTGCCTGTCACCCAAACCGGACTGTTGAATAGCGGTTATTGAGCCTTTTCACTTGCAGTTACTGGAACATAGGTTTGGAGCAAAAGTCTAAAATTTTGTCATTTCTGCTTCTGAGAAAACAAGCAAAGTTGTGTTACCCCAGCTTGTAGCAGAGCCTTGTTTAAGCCAGGTGGTGTTGGAACAACATAAAATAGCTAGTTCCTCGGAGAACTGCTTTGGCCACAGCAGTATTCATTATTTTTAACCAAGAGTAAACTCAATCCCGAGTATAGACATGTAAGTGTCTTTGTATGTGAGAACTTGTCCTCTGGTCAAAGAATATTCAATTTTGCCATGTCTTGTTTTAGGCAACACAAACCTAATGACATTAAAATTTTTCTCTCTGCCTGGTGTTTTATTGTTTACAAGCAAGATCTTGGCAAGACGTTTCAGTTAGCATGCTTCAATGACTCTTTAATGCTACAGGCAGTGAGCAAAGCTACACACGCTCAGCTCAATATACTCCAGTACCTGCTCTGTTCCCACTGAGGGGCTGAACTGCTCACCAGGATGCCACCGCTGAGTTCAGCTGCTGGGGCGTCAAAGGCAGGAAATTGAGCTGGAAATCTTGAAGGATTGAACTTGGTTAGTTTAATACTATTGCTGTATTGTTTTTTTTTTTCTAATTCTTCTTTTGCCATTTCATCTTTGCAGGATTTTTTTATCCAGAAATTTGAGTACAAGTCTCAAGTTCCTCTCCCGCACTCCTTTGCGCATCCCCCCCCCCAGTCTCTTCATGCCTATATTCAGGTACTATGAACTAGTGTGTAAGGGTTTCCCTCCTTCTTCCCAACTCATAGTTCTATTTTTCCAGTAAAATGTAAGTGGCTTTGCATAAATTCATATGAAAATATGGCTATGTCATGCTTGGATATTAAAACGCACTGTCTAATGATAGTGCCCCAAGGCCTTCATTAGGGTTGAGGGCCCTGTTGTGGTATGAGCCTGCACAAACACTTCTACGTAACATATGTCCAGCAAGTCATCATCAGCATTTTTAAAATCAGTATGGTTGAAAGTGCAGCAGCAATTGCTCATCTTTTCTTTTTCAAAACTCCTAGAAAAAGCAGAATTTACTTTGTAATGGAGGAATGATCCAAGTCTGCTTTCTCTTATGTGGTCCCTTGTTGCATTCCATTATTTGGTCTGAGAATTTCCAGACGTGGAAGGAGAGATACCTACCAAAATCCTCACGTAACTTGCAAAGGGAGAAAAATGAACTCTTGAGGGGAAACTAGCTGTCACCTGGGCTCATGTAAGATAACAGAAACCCATCTGGATAGAAAACACACTACCTTGAAAACACAGCAGGTCCTTTGGCTTGAATTAGGGTGTTGTGGGGTTTTGTTTTTTTTTTTCTTGTGTGCGTGTTTTTTTTAATATATAGACTTTAAAAAGTTATAATCATAAGTTGGAAACTTTCTGTTTGCTAAAATCATTATCTCGGGAACATGATGAAAATGAAACAAAAAAGAAAACTAAGTAAATCTTTGYACTAATACAGAACACCTGTTTACCGGAGAACAGGATGTTACGCTGGAGAGAGACAAAGCGTAGAGATCAGTAGCTTTCTTCAAAGGCCACCATTACTTTTTCATTAAAAAAAAAAAATCTTTCTAGTTGAAACATTTTTCTGAACAGCCGGGCTGTCTTTGGTCTATCTTGCATGTTTTTGGCATTCTTGGCTCTTAGATGAAAAAGCCTTGTGGGTGAAATTGCCCTGTAGCTGTAATTCTTTTAATACAGCTCCACTTGTTTGGTGCACGCATACTTTCAGTATGATTTGCACGTTAAAAACAAGCTGCCCAATTCCCGGACAGTTTTAGTCCACTGACAAATACAGGATATGTTTTTAGCTACAGTTCTACAAATGTATGCAGCTTGACTTTCAGATGATTTATTTTGCTTTTCAGGCATTATCAGTAGTATTACTACTGGTAGTAATGCATTAACTCTCAACTCCAGGTCTGTATCTACACAAAATCTCAGAGCAAAATTTAAACACAGTTAAGGCCATAAAACCTTTTAATCTGTTGTTTGAGAAAGTAAAGAAATAAACCTGGCTCATGACTTGTGGTTCTACTCCATTAACTGAATTTAACTGTTTTAATCAGATTCCATTTACAAGTCTGTTGAGATGTTGTTTGATATGATTGTTGCAGTAGCTTTTCAGGACAACAGTGCAACTAATAGTGCATTTCCTTTGAATAGATACATCTCTATTGAATAGAAACATTTTTTTTTTTTTTTAATAAATGTGGAACTTGGGCTTAATGCATTTCTGTTCTCTTCCATGAAAGAAGGTAGAAAAGGGTGAAATTGTGTCTGCAAACTGTTACAGCAGTGTCCTGCAGAGATCCCTACAACAAAGATGTGCACTATTTCATTTTATAGCAACAGGTGTGCTGGCTTAGCACAGACTAACTCTCTCATGCTTTCTCCCCTTCAATTAGACCTCTTCCTGGAGCTGGCAGCTGCAACAGAGATCAGCCTCCTCCCCTGCTGTACTGAGCCATAGTAATTTGTTATTCCATATGGTTGGGGTCTGCAACCTGACCAGAAGCTTACTGCCTTAAAGTGGGGAGAGGGGGGTAAGAACAGTATGCGTCCCCCTTTACATTTTGAACTCCTGGCATTTCTCCATACTTCCGAGCAGCCCAGTCCCTGCTCGCCTCTTCGCTGTCAAGTGAACAACGTTCAGATTAACTCCTCTGCGACTCCGGTGGGAGCAGCTAGACTGCAAAAGCCCTTGAGCTGCAAAGAGATCTGGTTGTGGCATTAAGTGACTGTCCCGGAGGTGGACTCACTGGGGTGCTGTGGTCTCCCTCCCATCTGACAGTCCTTGGGTGCCTTTTCTCTGCATTTAAGGTTGTTGGTATGCAGGGAGGACCAGAAATAGGAGAGTGCTCAATTCTGCAATGATATTTTTGAGACCATTTGTGCTGTATCAGTATTGGTTCTTTTCTTCCTCCTTCTTTCCTCCCTGTCCACATGTATTCTGAAGAAGCTGGCATTTAATTCTTTGTGGGCGAAACTAGTTTTGTATGAGGGAGAGTGTGGAAGATGAGGTGTATCTGGAGTCCTTCCAAACTTCAGCAGTGGTTCTGCCCAACTGGAGATAACGTGTGTATGTGCCTTGGGAAAATCTGAAGCTGCCTTATTTTAATTACTGAAAATATACAGAAAATATCCTGTTCTGCAGCTGTTTTAAAAACCTATAAATCATATGGCTTCCTGTGATGTCATATGTGTTATTGTTTAACATGAGGTAGGGGATGGGAAAGGTAGGTGAGGTACTTTCTGCAGAAATTAACTTTTCTAAAGTTAATGGTTTGACCTTCATCCACAGGAAATGAAGAGATAGGAAAGCTATGTTTTAAAGCTCAGAAAAGTGAGGAAGACTCATAAAGACAGGAAAGGGAAAATACTTTTTAATGCATGATCTCATTGTTTTTTCACTTGTAATTTATTAGGCCAGCAAATGTTTGCTATGACAATTAACGTATTGTATGAATTAACTGGGAAAGAACTGTTAGGTTTCACAGAACAYGTTTAATTCTGAGGGATCCTAATATTTAGAGAGATTGGGTTTGACATTTGCTGTGTTGCAGATGACAGGATATGTGATGTCAACCTGAATGCTGACTATCTGTTTTGTATTGCTTTTTCCGGTGACCTATGGCAATAGTCGCATTAAAGGCAAGAGACAGTCAGTGTAGCTGAGAGAGATGCAGCTTCTCTGATGGTGCTTTGCAATTGAGTGAACTTCTATAGTATGGTAGATGGATGTGTTCTGTTTCAGAAAATGCCATAGTTAGGAGCTTTGAGTATTCCTTGTGAAGTGGAGATAGTTAACTGTTCCATACTTAAGCAAGTCTACTTAGAAATGACATCTGCCTCAAATATTTAAGATTCATTGGAAACTCGGTGGAGCTGCTCTGAGAATCTGAGAAATTGGATGAAATCTTTAAAACTTGATTCTGATTCCAACAGGCAGCTTTACTTTCAGTAGTGGGGTTTTTTTTGTTGTTGTTTTTCAGTGTGTGTTCAAGGAAGGTTTGTGGGATCAAACTTTCTGTACATTAATACCACTGGTGAGAAAAACTCTGTTGGATTAATTTCTCTCTCTTATGCATATATTAAAAAAAAAAAAAGAAAGGAAAAAGAAAAACTACTTTTTTAGCTAATGTGTGGCTTGCTTTCAAAACAGAGAGAGTATTTTGTGTGTGGCATCTTTTTGTATCCATTTAAAATGTGGACCTAGACCTTAGGCCTGTTCTATGCGTAGAACAATTTAGGGGTTACCTTAGACTCCTGGATACTCAAGCATCTGAGTGCTTCTGTATGAGCAAAGAAGAGAAAAAGTGCCCCAGTGGACTGGAACAACGTGTAGCACCTTGGTTAGCGTAGGTGATACAGTGATGTCTGCAGAGGCTCGTCAGGTGTCCGTGGTCCTGTTCCCCTCCTGCGTAGCCGCCAGGCTTGTGGGAGAGTGCAGGAGTCTCTGGAGGGAGGAGTGGTAGTTAGCCTGGGTACCTTGCTTTCATTGCTTTTTGCTTTTCTGCACCTTCCCTCAAAGGCAGCTCTTCGAAGCCGGCAGGCTCTCACAGGAGACTTTGGAGATCTGGTTCTCTCAGCTGTGGAGGTGGGAAGAAGAGGCAGTGGATGGGGGGGGCAGAAATGGAGGAGAATAACTTTCTGTTTCACTCCCACTTGGGAGTGCATGGATCTCCCTCTCCCTGCCCTTCCCCCCCTTCCCCCCCCCATCACCCAAAAAATCTCAATCTATAACAAGACCAGCTTTTAATCTTCTGAGTAGCTCAGCCTTTGCTGTGAGGCATTCAAAGATAGAAACTGAAGCGCTGGAAAAAGAGCTGATTCTTTTATCTTAGTGTATCTGGTATCACATTCATATTCTCGGCTAAAAAGAGACCTTTGTTTCCCTCTGGTGAGGAGGCCTTGGGAGTGTGGTGAAACCAGTAGTTTCTAGCATGTGTTTCTCTGATCCCATAGTAGCATATAGTTGGAGCTGCACAGTTGTTAATTTTTTCTTTTAACTACAGAATTTTGTTTAAATTGCAGTTTTGTAAACTGACTTGAAGGGTTAATAACTTTCTCAATCTGAACTTGTAAGAACATTGTCTAGGTTAAAAATAAAATTACAGCTGTTGGGACCAGGCTCAGTTCACGGCCTAAATAGTATTAGTATTGTCTTCAGAAAAAAAATCTGTCCTTATTAGCAAGGTTTTGGGTTACAGGCCATTACATGATTAGCAGGATCACAAGTGCGGTAAAATGAACTGCGTGTCAGCATTGTAATATAACAGTACTTCACAGCATTTCTTTGTGAGAATAAAACTAACACATAGAATTGCAGTTTGTTCTTGACTCTTCTTCTCTGGCCCTCTGTGCAAACAAGCTCCTAGCTGGCAAGCCAGGTAGCTAGCACCATCACTGTGAATTCAAGCTATGCAGTAACTGGATACGAGGAAACAGTTCTTGCTTAGACATGTGTTCCTAGGTTTGACTACCTCGTTTTTATGGTACATGTGAGTATGCCTTAGGGGACAGGGAACGTTTTTTCCCTGTGTAGCCTAGTTCTTAAGGACTGACTCTAATGCTGTGGCTTGTTCCTTTTTCTCCCTCCACCTCCTTTTCAGTGCTTCCTCCAGTGCTGGTGCCAAGACACAGTGAATACAACCCTCAGCACAGCCTCTTGGCTCAGTTCCGCAACTTGGGACAAAATGAGCCCCACATGCCACACAACGCTACTTTCCCGGACTCTTTTCAGCAACCCAATAGTCACCCGTTCCCCCACTCGCCAAACAGCAGCTATCCAAACTCGCCAGGAAGCGGCAGCAGCACCTATCCGCATTCTCCTGCCAGCTCAGACCCGGGAAGTCCTTTCCAGATGCCAGGTATGTTCATCTTCTGTTATTTGTTTGTGAAGTGAGAATGTGGTTGGACATCACAGGTATCATGATTCTTTTGCTTAATTATACTGGATTATCAGCCAACACCTATGTTCAGTGGTGAGTCGAAAGTTGTTAGGTAATAAGACTAAGTAATGGGTTTGTCTAGTAATAATACTAAGGGTTTTTAATATTTTTCCTCTTTCAAGCACAAGTAAAATGTTCAAGTAAAACTTTTTGGGTGGTGGGGGCAGGGATACAAAATCAGGTGTGTTTTTTGGAGAACTAATGTAATAGTGAATAATGAATAATGCCACAGATCATTCTTGCTTAGGAAAGAGATCATCATAAATTCAGCACAAGGTTATAGCTCTGTGGAAGAAGGATGTTTCTCAAGGGGATCATGCTACTGTACTTGATAAAATTTATTCAAATAATGATGTAATCTCAAGAAACAAATATACTTCAACTGTAAAACAGTCCCTTAAGGCCCTGAAAAGAAATCTTCAGACTGTTTTGCTTCCTAAAGTCAAAGAAATAACAACCTTTCTTTTTTGTTGACTGCTGTCTATAGCAATTCCATGAAGCCATGTTTCTTTTTGKTTTTTTGGGTTTTTTTGTCTTTACTTGTAGATGGATAAAAATACTGCAGAAACRGCTTGTGAGAGATCCCTTGATCTAAATGCTAGGAGAAGGACTCTATACAAATATTTACTGATGTTCTATTGCGTGCTTTCTTCAAGGCTGATAAAGGGTGCACGTAAACAGAGTGGCAGACTTGTGAAAATGTGTTTTCTATTATGTAAAATTAACATTCATAGATTCCTGCTGCTGTAGTTGTTTCTCTTAAAATTTTTTCRCTTGTGAGTGAATACTACTGAACTTGCAGAGGCAGGAGGGAAGGAAGAAGAGTCTACGTATTGCGTTTTCTTTTAAAAAAAAAAAAGGGGGGGGGAAGGTGGGCAGGGCAAAAAGTTACAGCAAAAACAGCTGTCTTTGCTACTGTGTTTTTAAGAAAGCATGGTGAGTATGATTAAGGCTCTTCCAGCAGGCAGAGATACAGCCTTCTCTAACGAGAAGGTCTTCCTGAACACTGGTTTGTAGAAGTTCACGTGAACTTTGAGCAGTCTGTTCAGTTTTCATCCCTGTAAAGAAGGAGTCAGCAGCTGCAGGGAAGAAATTGAACTAAAGGAGAGTTAAGATACTAGTTTCCTTGATGCTTAGCTCTGGACAGTTTTCCATCTTTTGCTAGCAGGGGAAGAGGAGGCCAATTTGGAAAATACAAAAAAAAAGAAAAAGGAGTTATCCAGAGATCTTGAAAACTTTCCAGATCCTGGCTAATTTGTTGCCTCTGGCCTTACAGTCTCATTTCCCTATTTGTGCATCACTAACATTGTGTTTGCACATACACAATTGTCTAAGGCTTAGTAAAGCATGAGACTTTTAAACTCCAGTGCCAACTGTTAGGCCTGTAATGCAGTCCTGCTGTCATCCATGTCTTTCCCTGCTGCCCTCCCATCCAAGGGAGGTATCACCTGTATGATCAAGCAGGAAAAGGGAAAAAAGAATTGGTAATGTACTCGCCAGCGTTAGACACAAAGCTCTCAACAGCATATGTCCCAAATAATAAGCAGTTAATACATTTCATTAGCTTGTGTTTTCTTTAAAAAAAAAGAAAGAAAAACAAAAACAAACAAACAAACCAAAAGAGGCCAAAAAGCCCCTGCAAAACAATTAGCTTTCAAAGCAGTGATACGGTTCTCCTAGCTTTTGTTGTTGCTGTTTTGGTTTTCAGGGTTTTGGAGGTCCCTTCTTATTTGCTGTGGTAGTTTGTAGTTCATCCTCTCAGTAATAGAAATAAATATGGGATGAGCAGCAGCCATGTTCACCAGAGAGAGAACGGTGACAATCGAATCCCGGATTTTAGCAGCAAAAGCTTGTAGGCATCAGGCAAGGGTTTCTCTCTTTTGCATGTATCTTTGTGCAATTGATTTGGAGGAAAGCATCTTCTGAAGTGTTGGGAAACAGTGATGTTGGCATCTTCCTCCAGCTTCTAGGAAGTTATTTGGGAAGCTTTCCCAGAAGTGAACTGGACAGCTGGAGGGCAGTGCAAGTACCCATGTAGTGTTCAAACAGGGCTCAAAGGCAATGGCAGTGCTTTAGTGAGTATGGTTATAGTGCACAGTTTTATACTAGTGATTCAATTCTTAACTGCTCAGCGCAGCTATTAAGAGACATGAAAGGACACTGGCAAATAAAATCCTGATCCAGAAGGTTACTCCTGTAGGATTTGGATGCTTAAATACTTTTCACTGCTACTTACCTATGGAAATAGAGCTAATATTTTGCAGTGGTATTAATAAAGTCATGGATATATCTGGGATTTTTGCATACTTTGCTGATGGAATCACGTTGGAAACAATAAAGCTGGGACTGAGGACTTTGTTTCAAATTCTGTTCACATTTACCCTGCTCAATATTTACTTCTGGCCTGATCCGGAGAGCTCTGTGTGCTTTAATATCTATGTGACATTTTCAACCAGCAAAAAGTGTGGGCTGCAAATGTAGCTAAGCCTTCCTTTGTGTCTTGATGGGGGGGAATTGACTTGTTTTTATTGCAGTTGCACTTAATATGCACAGTAATTCTTTGCTTTCCTGAGTCAAGGTCCATGGTGGCTTTCTCAGATTTCTGGTGGGTGGAAGTTTATAGCTGAGTCAGGCTGGAAGCATTTCTAGGCTAAAACTGTTTATGTGAGTATGTATATGTACTTTAAAGAGAGGAAAGGACTTGTGTATCTCTGCCTTTTCTATATTTAGCTGATACGCCCCCTCCTGCTTACCTGCCTCCGGAAGATCAGATGACACAYGATACCTCCCAGCCAATGGATACCAACATGATGGTACCTGCAATGCACCCTGACATACACAGAGGAGGTAAAAACAGTTCCTTCTCATTTTCTGCTTTGCTTCTTAAGGGTAAAAAACTTTCAGAACTTCTGGGATGTTTTTAATAGTTGAGTATTAATATTGGATACATGTTGTTCATGGAAATTTTTTGGCTGTAGAAAAGAAAAAAAAACAGCTATGTAGTTATTTTGTGTCATTGTAAGGGGTGAAATAAATCTGAAGATTAAAAAATATATAAAAGTAAATATATATTTAGGACAAGAAGTTATCACATGACTCTTAAAATGTAAAATATGTGGGTTTTGTCACTGTCTTATTCCCAACCAAGTCATGACCAAAGTCATTTTTATGTGTTTTGTATCTGAAACATCCGATAATTACTGAAATGAAAGAATTCCTATGATGCTGTGCATTTCTGCATGTGATGCAGAAATTAAACATATGCAGGGAAGAGAATCTCTTTACCTCTTATGATTACATTGATTTATTGAGACACTGCAGTTAATGCTATATAGTGCCTACTGAATTATGGATGACTGTATGTATGTTCATGTATAGCTCTCCAAATGAAGACTTGAACAGAAGATGGATGCTAATACCTTCACTTATGTAAAGCCCACAGACATTTCATATGAGCAGCTGGAGTATCCATATTTTTTCTTCTGAGACAATACCTCCTATAAAATTGTCTTTTCTCATTATGTTAAAATGTTTTAGTCCTGAATTCTAGATTTCAGTCCTTAAAGAGTATACTCTGCTTTGAATAGTTACCCCTTCTCCTGGTGATAAGGGCTTGGGCTTTTTTTTTTGTATTGTTTTGTTGTTGTTCCACCCTCTCTCCCCTTTCTCCTTCGTCTTTGGGTCATGCAATGATGGCACATGGTCCAGAATTGAGACCTATCTGCATGAGGTGGCATTGCTACAGACTAAAATCTGTATTAAAAAAAATCCTTTTGTTTTATGTACTATGACACAGACATCTTTTTACACGCTGCTTTTGAAAGCCTTTGCAGCCAGCCGCGACTGCTGAATAAAAGATTTAGCGCATTCATCACACTGTGAGAAATAGTCCCTTCAGAGAACACATAAGCTTACACAGCTATGGACCATGCCAAGAAAGAGCAGCGAGCTGAGTGCTGCACCAGAATGATTATAAAGATTACAAGCATATGAACAATTTAACTATTGTTTGATTTTGTACTCATTTTGTTGCTAAGCTTAATGTCTGTTTTCAGGAAATATATTTGCCCTCTTAAAACAATTTGGATAGCTTCTGTGGTAACCTGTTTACTCTCTGTATGGAATGAGTTTTGCATGTGATAAACCCCATCTGTAGCATGTCCAGTTTTTGCTGATCCAATACACTCTGTGTGTGTGTGTATATAGTCCTTGCTGCTGCTGGAGGCCTAAAGTACATTTATTAATGCTTATGCCTGACTGCAGACCTTTGTATGTTTTTGTTTTTMCCTTCTTAGAAAATCTACTACTATAGGATTTTTCTATTACATGTGAGTTAATAACAAAAAAATTGGTTTATGTTTTTCTTCTTGCTTTTTAACATGCAACCATTCCAAAATTGAAAATCGTGTCTATTAGTACTTTTCCCTCCTAGTAGTTTAGTACAATGGATTTTTATCTCTGTGTCCCTTCAGTAAAAAGAAGATATGTTGCTTCTCTCTGTATACCATGCCTCTACGTGTTTCTTATTCGTATACGTATGTGGTAATAGTGCTCCTTAAAAATCTGCTGCAGGTTGTTCAAGAACAGTTTTTACTGTAAAGTGACTGCAGCGTTTTTGTTGCAAGCTTTTAGAAGCATGTTCTTCATGGTGATTTGTTAGTCTTAAGAGATTTGACTTAACAAGCTGCATCCTGTCAATGAAGTTGGGTAATTTCCATTGTTGGCCCGTGCTGGGAATGGAGAGACTAAACGCACCTGCTCTGCATTACTTAAAGCAAATGTAAGGAAGTTCGTATGAAATCTGTGTGAGAGAGATATGATTCATTCTGGAAGAATGGCCAGCTGGCAAGATTTTTGCCTGACTTTGAGAACTGGGGCAAAGCTGCAGTTTTGATAATTGCTGGCATCTTCACGTGAATTGAAAGTATAATAACCTCTTACTAATAATTTATGGCTGATTTTTACAATGAATGATCTGAAAGGATAGAAAATGTTATGGTATCAGCTCCTCTCTGCTGGTGTTTTAAGCAAGTTGTTGATCAGCTGTGGACATAATGCTGGAAGTTTTGCACAGTGATCTAGGATGTGTTATTCTGCTTTCTGTTGTTCGCCACCTTCTGTATCTGCTGTGCAATTCTGGTTGGGGGGAGTGTTTTTCATTCTGCTCTTGTCAGAAAAATCATGACAGTATGTTCTGTGAACAAAGGAAAATATGAGCATTGGTCTTAGGTGACTGAGACTTGGGGTTGGGAGAAGGAGTTCTCTGGCCAGAGAAACAAGTTTTCCCATAATACTAATCTTGCTTTCATTTTAGCACTTTGGCCTGTAGTTATAGCTTTAATCTGCAAAGTTGGTATCTCAGCAGCAAGTCCAACTGTGCTAGGCTAATCAAGGAAATAGTATCCTTCATTTAAAAGAAACCACATAAAGCAACCACATCCCTTCACTAGCCTCCTTTTATTTGGAGGCAGTTTAATAATTTGTAGCTGTGCTTGGCACTTGAAAGAATACACGCTGGGTGGAGACATCTAAAGAGGCTTATGCTGCTGTTGGACACCCACTGTGAAACTCTTTTTAGTAAAGACCTTCTGTATCATCAGAAGAAAAAATTCCCAGTGCAGAGTCACAAGTGTTACCTCAAGACTTCCATGTGTTTCCAGGGCTTGATATACAGAAGTTAGGAACCATGAATTTCCTGCTGGTGTTCTGCAGTGTTTGCAGCTTCGGTAAGGACTTGTTGAGGAGGAGGTTGTTGTTAGCAGAATCTGGAAAAGTTGTGAGAAATCCTTGCTATTACTCAACAAATAATTGTTTTGGTAATGAACAATTTAAGATTTTGTATTTGCTAGTACTTGACGAACAAAAGGTTCTCATAAAATAATACCTTCTTTGGCTTCATCCGCTCTTTATTCCAGCGTAATCGTTGGGATTCTGTACACTATGCCCTTGTTCAGCCTCAGCTCCCAAGTAGTGTATATTCACATTTAAGCTCTACCTCGTGCATGTTCTGCAGACAAACATCAATCTGTTTTTGGTTTGGAAGTCGTCTTGCCCTTCCCCCCCAAAAGCCCACGAGAAAGATCTGTGTATGCTCTGAATGCTGAAAGATTGGCTGTGTATTTAAACCCTCTTGCTATACTTCTTGGTACCCAAAGTTACAGTGAGCTCTTGTGCAATTGTTTCCTGCTGTTTCTCCCTGGCAGTGTAGAACTCTGCAGTATGTGCAGTAATTGCTTTTAATTTGGTGGCTGAGTAAAATGAACTGAAGTAAATTAACTTCAGTTAATTTACTAGATTAACTAGATTAACTTCAGTTAATTTACTAGATTGGAAAGAAAGTTGAGCTGTATAATTGCAGCATTTCTCTGCTGTCTAGTTTACACCATAGTATGTTGCAGAAAATGCAGCAGGGATAGAGGGGTACTGCTGGTATGTGCTTGGGAGCTTCATGCACGTTTTTGTGGGTACCTAGTGCCATCTTTTTTTTCTTTTGCAAGTCTTGTGCGAGTAACGTTGATGTAAAATTGCTTTCTCGTATGTCTGTGGTTCTGAAGAAGTCAAAAAATAACTGAAGACAGAAGAGCCTTCATTTAACTGCAATTGCTTATCCAGATCATCTTTCAGTGATCTTAAGCCAAAATCTGTAGGTTTATGACTCTTTAAATGTAAGGCCTGTATTCTAGTGCCGTTAGACTGTAACGCTTCCTTGGTTGCTTTGCAGATGTTCAGGCGGTTGCTTACGAAGAGCCGAAGCACTGGTGCTCCATCGTCTATTATGAGCTCAATAACCGTGTTGGGGAGGCCTTCCACGCTTCTTCCACAAGCGTGCTGGTCGATGGCTTCACTGATCCGTCCAACAACAAAAACAGATTTTGCCTTGGGCTGCTCTCTAACGTTAATCGGAATTCCACCATTGAGAATACAAGGCGGCATATTGGCAAAGGTGAGTTTTAGATCTGTGTGTTGAAGTTCTGGGGTTTTGGGATGGGGGCAGGTAAGGTTGGTTGTTTTTGGTTTGTGGGTTGGCTGATTTTTATTTATTTTTTTCTTCCTCCCCTCAACATGACAGTCTTGGATGACAGCCTCCAGGGCAGGCTGATCTTCCTAATGCATGCGATAAGTGCTTATTAGAACATTGGTAAATACATAATTTTCTGGCCAAGTGTTATAAGCAAAGTATTGTTCTTACCTGTTGTGTAATTACAGGAAGCTTTTATCCCTAATCAATTTTTATTTGCCTGAAGACTATTACTAAGAACTTAAGGCAGTTTGTTTAATGAAATGTCCTGATTTATTTTGATTATTCGTACGTATGTAAATCCTAACAATAGTTCTTAGCACACAAAATTTTTAGCTATCCTTACTTCCAGCATAAGTTAACTATTCTAACATCTATTTAGAGAGACAGCCTGCTGAAACAGTTTTTGCAAATGCATCTTAGAGAGACTTCTTTCACAGGCTGGCGATTCTTTCAGTGGGAATTCTGTGCTTATCTTCTCTTTGATGGCTGTGACAATGTCCTGCAAAAGATTCATATCTGATTTAATAAAATCCTCTTCTGAGGACCTGCCTATCATGCAGATGACATGCAGAACTTACATTGCCCCCTACAATGGGTCATTCCTGCCAGACTAATTTTTTTTAAAGTGTTTACATTATTAATAAGTTCTGGATTTTCTGAAACAGTTCAGGGTCCAAGCAGTGGTTATAAGTACCAGTTAATGAAGTATCCTCCTCTTCCTTAGAGGAGGAGGGAATTGAAACTGAAGGGAAGAGTTAGGTCTTCAAGTTTTAGCCTTTAGCCTGGAAAACTTTCCTCTACATGAGGACTTGTGCAGTTCTCAGCAGTGTATCACAGCTGTGCTGTGCCACTCAAGACCTAATACTTGTTCCTTCTTTTCCTCTCCATCCTTCGTACCAAGCATTGGGTTATTTATTTAACACATCATTCATTTTTCCTTTAAAAATGCAAAAGTAACCCAGCTGCAAGCAAAGTCCTACTGAAGCACTTAACTGTATATGCACCAAATTAGAGTAGAAAAAGCAGGAGGCTGTTGAATAAGTAAATGTGCACAGTTAATGATGACATAAAACTGTTAGTCTTCAGGAAATGTGCATGATCTTGCAGGCATAGCCAGAAATTGTTTTGCTGATCAGATAGGGGTATATGTGTACCCACACATGCACACGCATGGTCACCAGCAAAATTTTAAATGACAGAGCACAGTCAAAGCTATCTGACTTAATTCAGTTTAGTTTTCAAATTCTGTGTTCACTTTTGACTCCTGACATTGTGGGAGGCAAATGGCTTAAACAGCAAATAAACCATTTTTAAACAAAATAGGCAAATTTTCATGCTTTTTCAAAGCCTTTGAAATTGAGTCCTACTAACAGTGAATATCCACAGAGGTTCCCTGTATCTTATGCCATTCTGTTGGGGAGGGAGCAGAAAGTAGGAGGGGAGAGGGTTGTAAATTTGGTGTTTACCCTCATTTCAGGGATACGTTTAAACGTTTAAGGTATGTGAACACTTTTCTTTTGCCAGCTTCCTGGTGTTAAAGGTTTACAATGAGTCTAAAAAATTCATGCTAGCCAGACTGATATTCAGGACTTTTCCAGAGAAACCTGCTCAGGACTGTTCTAGTATTTGCAAAGCGTGCAGTAGTTTTCTGCTCTCTCCTCCTGCATTCCCATTTGTTGCTCATATAAATATAATGAGACCAAACTTCAGGTGGTCAAGTCATCCAATGTACAGCATCAGAACTACTGCAGTACTTGCTGGTTTGTTGTTGCTGAATATGCAGCATGTTTAATTGCAGCAGTTACTGATTTTTCTTACGCACGTACATACACATGCTCCTTTAAAATCACTTAGTGATGAAACAGATAAGTAAAAATCAAGTGTTAAAACAGACCGATGATGGTCTGATATGTAATTAATGTTTATCTCTTTAAGCAAAAAGGTATCTCTACGAAGTCCGAGCATGAAAAATAGATATGCGGTCTGAATTCATCTGACCTCCTAGCATCAACTTTTTCCTCCCAGGTGTTCATCTCTATTATGTTGGAGGAGAAGTGTATGCTGAATGCCTTAGTGACAGCAGTATTTTTGTGCAAAGTCGGAACTGCAACTACCATCATGGTTTCCATCCAACTACTGTGTGCAAAATTCCTAGTGGCTGCAGTTTGAAGATTTTCAATAATCAAGAGTTTGCTCAGCTTTTGGCTCAGTCAGTGAACCATGGCTTTGAGACAGTGTATGAGCTTACTAAGATGTGCACTCTCCGTATGAGTTTTGTAAAGGTATGTGAAAACTTGCTTGAGCATATTCTGTAAGCAAAATAAATTATTCTTTCTTAATATGGTGATTTTGAATGGTCTGTTGCCTCTCTGCATCAACCTGTTAATGACCATTAAATTTAAATATTTACAGAATAATGTTCTTTATGTGTAAGACAAATCTTAAAGATGTGAAGTCATCTTCATGGAAAAAAAAAAAAAAACCTTCTATTAACGCACAGATGTTTAAAACTGAGGTGACTTCCCGAAGGTGTTTCTTCAGATATCTCGCTAGTCACTTTGTGAAGTGTTTCCATCATGTCTGTTAACTATTTCAACTTCCTTGTATTGCCTCTATTTTTACCATATTGATTCGGTTGAATACTTGTATTTAAATGTGTGTGTGTATATATATATATAAATATAATTTTGTGTATATATAAAAAAATATATATATAATTATTTGCATAATTACTCTGGAACTGTGGGGCTTGTCTTTTTAATTTTGGGGGCGTATGGCTTAATACAGTACAACTACATTTTGGAAAGAGTTAAATGGTTAATTACCTGGCCTAAAAGCAGAAAAGTCACCAATCAGTTACGTAGCATCAGCTCTTGCCCTTTTAAATGACACTGTTAGTCTGTGCCCATCTCCTGTTCTGTAAGAAGTCCTGCTGAATTTCATGCTTCTGTTCCTGGCTGGCATTTTTTGAGAGGTGAGCTGGGACTGCAATGTAGGTGACTACAGCATTTGCTGGAGCATAGATAGCGTAATCCTCTAAATCTGTCTTGACCAGCAGCTCCCAAATTAGGAGTTGCAGCAATTACTGGGAATAATACACATACCTTTCTATTCTACAGCGCATGTAAGGATAGTAGTCATGATTTGTTAGGGTGGCCATGAGCTTCAACATATGCAATGATATAAAAGGGCTGGTCATGTATCTGAAACAAGTCAAACACCACAGGTAATATGCTGAAGTGCTCTTCTTGAGAGCAGATAGGGAGATAGAAACTTCCAGCGTGTGTGTTAGGGCAAGGCTCCTACACTGGAGAAGGTTGCTTATAGGCTATACATCCTGTAAAGTGGTACAGTATGTTGTCTGACAGTTGCACAGGGCCTCCTCTGCGCTGGATGTTGCACTGCACAGCAGTTAGAGTTGCTGCCAGCTACGCTGGGAGCTGAGTAACTCCTTCATTAGAGATTAATGTAGAGCAAACTGTAACTGCAGTTATCTTCTTACTGTTGTCTCCAGTTTCCCTCCCCCACCCTGGGGTTCACTTACAAAATGATTTTGAATGTTGTATAAATGTCTGCTTATATCCTTGATAATTATTGTAGTCAATTTGGGTATGAGCTGAAAGAAAACCTATCAGCACTTGTCCCAGCTTGGGAAATAGCCTATTGGGGAATGACCATGCCTTGTTTCTCCAAAAAGAAATGCCAATGTTTCTGGTTTATCTTGTCCATCCTGCAAAAGATGCTTTGCTCTTGTCAGACAGAAGCTTCACACCCACTTCCGTGTCAGTCTATGACCTGTTGTTTTTTAATTTATTGATCTGTTTGGCAGCACTTTTTCCCAGTCTGCTCTATTTTTGGTTTTGACAGAGACAACTTCTTCATTGTCCCCCTCTTCAGAGTCTTTAGGGGACATCATGCAACTTGGCAGTGAGGCATGGGGAAGTTTTGCACTGCCACCAGTTATTTCTTTGAGAATGTAAAAACTTGAGTTCCAAGAGATCTCAAAATGTCACTTCTTCCAAATTTTAAATTATTTTTTTACTTAAAATTTGTTGTTGAAATGTGATAATAGTTGGTACATCAAGGGTCTTTTGTAACCCCAGTGGTAATCACTGTTGGAAGCTAAGTAATTTCGGTAAGAAAGAAGACAATTGAAGTATGCTTCTCATGTACTTGATATTATAAAATAAGGTGATTTTTTTTTTCTTTCCCCGCTTATGATTCTGTTTCCAGGGTTGGGGAGCTGAATATCATCGCCAAGATGTAACGAGCACTCCATGCTGGATAGAGATACACCTTCATGGTCCCCTTCAGTGGCTGGATAAAGTACTTACTCAGATGGGCTCTCCTCATAATCCTATTTCTTCAGTGTCTTAAAAGGTTCCGAGCTCCTGCGTTTTGGAAACAATTGAGCCTTGCATGTACTTGAAGGACATGAGTCAGACACACTTCCCCCCCTGCCCCCCCCACCCAAATGGTAACAGCTGAATAAGAGCCATGAAAATACTTGACTTCTGTGACCAACTGTTGGATTCCTAAATAAATAAATAAATAAATAAATCCCTTTGACATACTGTTGGTATCAAGAATTTTAGTTTACATTGTAATATTCTATTGCAAAGTTGATTTTCAGGGCTTAGTGTAACAGGGACAACCAAGCCAAAAACACAATCTGTCAGACTGAGTTCCCAAAGGATTTTCCTGTAGTTGGCACTCTGAGATTCTCTTTCTTCCATATGTTCAGTGTTCACTGTTTTTTTTTTTTTTTCCCCTGTGTCCTCTGGGGCTACAAGCCCATGTTGGTGAAGTCTGCTTTCTGCAGGCTTTCTACAGTACATTTTAAAACCATTTGTCTAGCTGATGGTTGCTGTTCTCTTGAAAGAAAAAAAAATACTGTTTAATCTCAATAACTGTGTAATAATCTTTCTGAAATTGTGTCCTGACTATACTGCTGTAAGAATGTTAGGTTTGTTTTTTGCTAAATGTATGTATGGTGTATCTGAAAGTTTAGAAATTAATTAGATTTAGACCATAAAGGAGTTAGGAATATTTGAGTGGGGGGAGGTGGGAGTGGGAAGGGAAAATGGCAACTGAAATGTAGAATATATTGTAAACATAGCTTGTTAGTTTAAACTGAGGTCTGAGTTTTGCTGTGCATTTCATTTTTTTTATAGTGGCTTCAACTTGTTAATTTTGATTATTTTTGCCTCTTCCTTTCCCTTCAAAACAATTGAGCAGCTGGTTAATTCTTTTACCTGTGAAGAGGACAAAATGATTAATTCCTGCAGTTCAAAGGCTGCAGCTCTATGTATTTCAAGACAAAATTGTACAGTATGCTCTTTAACTATTGAGCAGTTTTATACAGTTTATGTAACAGAAGTAGGCTTTTAATTTTGTAAGAGAATCTTGTTTTGCCAAACCTAGTAACTGTTAATTGTTTGGAGGACTTCAAAATCCCGGTATGGGTCTATTTCAAACTTTTAAAAATATATATATTTTTAACTTTTCTTTTTTCTTTACTGCTTGGTTTATTTTCTTCTCTCTGATCTTTTATATTTACGTAAGCTGTAGTACTTCTAAGTACCTTTATCCCAAAACTAGTGGGTCCTCTTTACTGGAAGTTTTGAATAAAACCTGTTGTTACTGCTTACATTTGATTAAAACCTTGTCTTGTCCACTTCTTAGTAGTTTTTAACAAACCAGATGCAGAGATGAAGGAACAACTAGAAATGAGGAGATGCTGAACTGAGACACTTACAGTTAGCACAGGTTAGTAACCCTACTACTATACTCAGTCTGGAGATAAATAAGTTCTCTAGAGAGAAAGATTTCTTAACTAGACAAGATCAGAATGGATGCAGTAACACTGAAGTATCCTAACCACCTAGTAAAATTTCTGTGTGATTTCAACGTACAATCTCTGTATGGGCAGAGAGTTTCTCTGCCTTTTACTGAAGTATCTAGCAGACTCAAATCTGCAGAGCTATGTGAAGGTAACTTTTCAGAAAGCACAGCTGCATACTGCATTGAGCTCTGAGAAATTTTGGGGGAAATGTCTATAAAGTAATAGGAACTCAGATGAGATCTGGCCTTGCTATATAGGTATTTCATCTCTTTGTTTCTGTCTTCTCTATTTGTAAAATAGAACTAGTGAGTCTGATCTTGCTTCATGCAAGGTTTAGAGGTCTCTCTCAAAAAACACCTCCTCCCATATAGTATTTTTCATCGGGGGGGAAATTGTTCCTTGATTGCCTGTGTTCCATTAGGAAAATATTTGAACACCATTTCTGTGCATCAACTTTTGCATAGTCTCTGGACTGTTTGCCTTAGGCCGGTTTACCTTATGGGCAGTGTTGCCTCCTTCCAGGCCCTGAAGTGATTTTGCTGGAGACCTGCTGGAGCAAGGGCTGCCCCTTCAGCAGCTTCTCCCTGCGTAGTGGTGGGAGCCTCGTGTTCCCTTCCCCATGCCTCTGCCTGGGCCCTGGGGACTGTCCTCTGGTGGCTGCAGAGCCTGGCAAGTAGGGAAGGAGTCTGAGATTTGGGGGAGACCAGGAAGCCAACCCCTGTGCATAGCCACGAGCCCACTGGGGGTGTACTGGGCAGAAGCACAAGGGGAAGCTGAGCAGCTGCGATGAGTGTCTTGGCCAGATGTATGCATGCGTATGGCACTGCGATGAGTAATATCCATTTTTGGAGAATGAGTCAATTCTGTTCTTTTTCTGTTGTTTTTAATCTTAACTCCATTGGTTCAGTATAGGTTTTTGAAACGAACCTTCCCCCTGCTCCCGAAGGAAAAAAAATTAATTGCAGAACCTTCAAGTTTCCTATGTAGGAGAAGCTGGTTAGGAACCTTTCTTCTATTTGTCAGGTTCAAAGACAGAATTTTTTGTTTGTTTTAATTTAGTTTAGCATATATTTTTCACAAAGAAGCAATCATGGATGCAAACGTAAGTCATAGAAAAATAAATAAAATTTAACAATGACCAAAACCAGAACACTGTTTGTTCACTTTCTCTCTGGTTTTTCATCTCCTACCCGTGCTACATTAACTTTCAACTGTTCCCCCTAGTTTCCTTCCTTTTATTGGAATACAGCAGTTGGGTAGTGACTTTTTTTTTTTAATCAGTGCTGTAACCAGCAATCAAGCATGTCTTAAGAAATAAGAGTAAGACCCTTTCTGCCCTTCCCTATTTGGAGAACCCTGTGAAAGCTGTGATAAGCACTGAAATAGCTTTGGAGCAAGAAAAGAGAGTTTTGTTGTGAATGCTTTTGAATATTAGTGTCTTGTGTGTTTTGAGGTAGCCAGGTGGGAGAACAGAGCAATGAAAATATGTTCAGATGGCATAGTTTGATCTTTTTGATCATTGAAGAGAAACTAGTGGACTTTGGTAGGTTTTTACAATTTTATATTCTCTTACATTGTTGGAGGGTGCCTTTGGAATAGGGGAAGGAGTTGTAAGGTCGTTTGTTTATTTATTTTTTAAACAAAGCTTTTTTCAGCATCCCAGAGGTTGTCTTCTACTTACAAAATCTTACTGAGATTCAGAGTTTGATGCAATCAGAAAATACGCACTTCTATTTCAAGAACCTGTCTCTAAATATATTACTGTAATTCCTCTCTGTTTTTCCTGAACTGGGATTAAAATCAGAAAATACTAGTTTTTCAATGTGTCAAAAACTTTTACTGGTAGTACTTTCTGTGGGATCCCAGTCTTTGTAAGTTCTCTTCTGTTGCATGTTTTTCTATGTTGTTGATACTGTTGCAATGCAGTGTACATAATATTCTCTTTCTCTGTTATCCAGCTTTTTGTTTGTGGCCAGGGAACATTAGGTATGCGTAAAAAGGTGTACCTTCCTGTGATGGCACAGAATATCCCAGCTGGACCTTATTAGATGAGCAGAGTGGATTGGAGTAGCACCTGGGACTAATAGCCAGAAAAAGAAGAGGTAGGACAGAAGTTACACTGGAGGAGAAAACTCCTAGCTGAGGCTTTCATGAAGATTTCTGGAGAGGCTTGGAGAAATTTGCTTGCTGATCTGCCTTGTTCTGGATAGTTGGAGTCAGAAAACTGGAAAGGGCATAGGACAAGACAGAATCAGAAGTTTCTTTCTGGCCTCTCATAAAACACAGGAAGACGAGAGCTAGAAACTTGGAGGGGGCCCGAATTATCAACTCTGTACCAGGTGAGTCCCTGTGGGCTTTTTCATTGTATTTTCCCATGGTTTCCTGGGTCTAATCTGAACTGCACAGTCAAATGCAGAAGAGACTACTGCAGGGTGAAAAGCCTAGAGGGGTTCCCATTAAGAAAAAAAAATAAGGTATGGATAACTTTTTGAAAAAGAACTGAGGAAGAGCAGTGAACAGTATGGGATGCTGAGACAAATATTTTATGGAGTTGAATTTCAGAATTTGTGCTTCAGCTTTTAAGCGCTGGAAATAAAATAATTCTCCCGAGGCGGGGATGACTTTTTAACCATATAAAAATCCCTGATGAAGCCTTTAAAAGACTCGATGAAAACCAAGAGCGGTAGTCGTGGTTGCTTGTGTGGTTTTAGGAAGGGATGGAGAGAAGTAATTCATGGTTAAACACATCCTATATCAGAGAATCATGGACCTGATCTTCTAGCACTCACTAACCTGGCATTGCTAGCTAGTTGGACAAAGCCATTCTCTTACTAAATCACTTCTCTTGCTCCTGCTGTTTTCAGAACTGCAGTTGTCTTTCTAGCCTCAAAGATTACAGCTCTGTGGCTATTGTTTTAAAACAATAAATAAGTGCAGAGATGTCTGAAACTTATGTGGCCCCTTCTTGGTGTACTCCTCTCCCTGTTTTTTTTTCCTTTGTCTTGCCACACTTGATCAACACTTTAGAAGTTAGCTGTGCTTGGATGAGATTAAACTGCATTTATTAACTGCTTTTGGTTCCTTCATTCAGTACATTGTAGCCCCTTACTCTGCTCATGAGATTCATGATTCATAGCTGTGGGTGAACTGGCAGTCACCTTTTTCTGGATGTGTGCCTAAACATACAACATAACTCTACCATCACCAGTCATGGTAGAGCAATATATTTTTCATATGCATCATCTCACAGTTCATTTTCTCCAAATATATTTATAATTTTGTGAGGGAGAGGAGTGAAAATAGCCCTTATTTTAGTCTCTCCCTTTCTGCCCTTGGATTTAAACAGCTCAACCAAGAGAAACCCTCTTGGCATGTTATCCTTCTAGAGGCCACTATCTTTTCTTTATTTCTCTAAGCCCCAACTTCCTCTGAATCTTTTTTTTTTTTTATGATTTTCCTTATTTTTCCTAGCTTTTTCCAAAAAGTTTTTTGTCAGACTCTTTTCTCGTACCTGCTGTAGGGTGCATGTTTCAGTCAGACAACAAAACTCTAAAGTATGCTTGCCAGAGGCAGGTGAAGAGCTTTGGATTGCTGTAGGCACTGGAAGCCACCTGTAAAGATATGCATGTTTCACAGGCACTGTTCCCCCCCCCCSCCCCCCCGCTTTCTCAAATGCAATGCTTTTTGGAGGAGGAAGGTGAAGTGAGACAGATCCATACTACTGGATTTCACTTTTGCTTAGGATTGCGGTTTTAAAGACTTTCAAAGTTTTAAGATTTCCCCCTCCCTGCTCTCTATGGTGGTACGTCGCTTGGTTTGCACCTGACTGAAACAACAGCAGTTGTCAGCCAAGGTGCTCGGACTGTGTTTGAGTTTAGTGGTCATGTTCCCCGACTACTGCCTTCAGCTTTGCAAAGCAGCTTTGCTCTTGTTCTTACCGTCTTTCTCTCTAAATGGATTCCAGAATAAATGAGTTGTTCGATATATATATATATATATATATATATATTTGGGGGGAGGGGGAATGAAGCTACTGTACTCTCCAGCAGCCTTGGTGACTGATACTCAGAGAGGAAACCTGTGCAGGACAAATGAAGGTGTGTAGCTGGCACCTGGCTGTGTGACTGCAGCCTGGGCCGGTGCGGCTGAGCTAACTGAGCTCTGATTCACAGGGCTGCTGATACGCGCTGCCTGGCTGAAGCGGCTGCTCTTCCCAGGGGCCGCCATCCGCGCCGGGCACCGGTCCTGTTCCTGAGGCGTTGCAGGTCACACGTTGGCGTGTTGCTGCTAACTGCCGCCAGTTTGTCCGTGTACATTAACGTGCTGTGAGCTGCTGAGGCAGAGGCCTCCAGTTTCCCACCTCTGCTGAATTTAGTGGAGGTGGCTGACAAGGTGGCTCCCATTTCATTCATCCCAGCTGAGGGAGATGATGCTCTCTTCAGCTGCAGCAGCTAAGTCTAACAGGGTATATGGTGAACTGGTTTTCAAGAAGCARTTGTAAAGAAGAGACAGCCTCCTGATCCATACAAATCCACTATAATCTTACTAGAGTTGTTACTGCGTTTACAGTATAAGCATACCCTGAGCTTAGTGTGGCTGCAATCCTGAGCAGTTCTATTGCAGTGAATGGAAAAGATGGGCATAGTTTTTACTCGGGTCTGGTAACTGCTTTAGGGAAAAGAATGGCATGGCAAACTCTGTGGAGGGAACTTGTCCTGTGCAGCCAGTGCTGTCAAAAATAAGGTCAAACACAACCCAGAACTTCACAACCAGTCCAAAAGTCTAGAAGATGATTCAGTCGTGTTTTTGAAAAGTAAGAATTTTTATTCTAATGGACACAGTTTCCTAGTTTTCTCTTAAGAATTGGTTCCTGATCCCCCTTTTCATACTGCTGCTAAGGTTTGAGTTTAAAAATCTCTATTTTCTCTTCATGATCGTGTCAGCTCATCTGAGGCTTTAAATCCGGAAAATTCAGAGGAGGCAGCTGTGAAGCCAGCAAGATAAAGTTTGGAAGAAGAAACAAGCTCCTTCATGTGCTTCAGACTGTAGACAGGCCTTAGGATCTCACATAGCACTGCTGAAAACCTGACACTTACAGCTCTGTGTTGCAGTAAATGTTAAGATGTGTAATCGTATTACAACAGGCACTCTGCACTTGTCAGACAGGCTTTCCTTGCTCAAAGAGCTTGATTTAGTGGACGCATTACTTAGAATTGGAGGGAACAGCTCAGTCTGCCTTTGTGAAGAATATTCCAGTTTTCCTATTACACCTTCTTTCTTTTCCAGTATCCTGTAAAATGTAGAAGCATTCTTTTATGCAAAGAAAAATGGTGCCTCTAACTTCTACTTCCCTTGCTTTTATACGATTACTTTGGAATTCTTGTGTGTGTTTTTTTTTCTTTAGTTTCCTGAGTCTACTTTAGTACAAGCAAAAGAATGAGACCTGATGTGTGTGATGCTGCAATAAGACTTTTTATTTTCTTGGAGCACTTGGTTCTTGGCAGGAAAGCAGTTTGTCTCATCTCTGAGAGCCCCTTGCTTCTGCCTTCTGCTGATACTTTTGGGATCAGTAATCCTGTACGCTTTCAGATATATATTATGTGGAAACCAAAAGATGGCTGCTCTCCCATCAGATATTTTTTCAGACTTGTGGACCAGTCTCTGCTAGTCGAAATCACCATAGACCTTAGGGCTGGCAACAACACTGTTTGAAAAATGGCTCCAAGCATGGCTTCTTTTTGAACATGACTCAGGCAATGGTTTGAATACAAACAAACAATACAAACAGCTCAAATGCAGCTTGATCCTTGTGTCTATTGGATTTGGTCCATGCCATGTTCTACAGCAATGCAGAAAGAAATTACCTTGATCTGGGTGCTCTGAAGACTTCTGGTTCCAGGAGATGGATTTTTATCTTGTGCCGGGAGAAAAGCTTTGTAAATACTCTTTCATGGGGTAGGCCTTGATTTGTTATGGGGTTTCTTTGTACCCCTACTGGTAATGGCTGATTTGGTGCTAATTCAAAATATATTCTGGGCACTGTGGCCAGGTCTGTCTTTTGACTTATTGTATTGGTCTTGGACTTTCAGGAATCATGTGTTACTGCAATCAATGCTCCAGCGATTTCCGCAAGAACAAACTTGAGCAGATACAGCAATAGGGCTTAGTTTGAATTTGATGGGCTCACATTTAAAAAAAAAAAAAAAAAGAAAGAAAAAAAAAAAAGCATGTATATGCATTTTTTAATCAAAATATTAAAATATGCTATTGGTATAATGACCACTAAAATTCCAAGAAATTGGTCATCTTCAGAATGTTTTCTAGAAAAGCTGATCCAAATGTTGATGTAGGCACGTGTGGCAATTTAAACAATTACATGAGGCTCCTACCTCAGAGTATGAGAAGCCTTATCCTGTAGAGTGTACTTGCACCAAATGGCCGCATGTGCTCACTCATGGGATTTATTAGGGCTTTACAAGCCTCAGAGTAACTTATATTGTGAGTAATCAACAGAAGCAAAAAAGGTAAGTGTATAGTGGCAAGGGAGGGGTCTTTCAACTTGGTGAATTTTTTATAGCCTGGGCTGTAAAAATATGCTGAAGTGTGTGCATGTGTCTTTCTGCAGGAGATGCATATACAGACAAAGACATCTTTCTCCCCTCTCCCCCTTCCTCCCCCAACCTTCAAGGTGTATTTCTTCACTTTCAGAAATTGTCGAAGTCCACCAGGTTAGGGCTATGCAGCAAGATTTGATTTCCTGGCCTTTTGTCAGAGATGGATTTAGTACAGTGGTCTCTGACCACCATCCTCTTGAATTGGACATGGGTATGATGTTGCTTTTATGGTGTGTAAAGCTGGTCAGGGAGATGAAGAGAACAGAAAGCTGTTCTTAACTCCTGTCTCTCTCCCTTCTCTTCCTCTCCATAGGAGAGGAGTGAGATGAGCTGCAGCCGTGCAACTGAGCTAGTCCGGGGGGCTTGGCCAGTGGCAGGCAAGTCCCAGAAGAGCGTCTGGCTGCGGAAGTGCTGGGGAACGTGTTCGCAGCCACCTTTTCCTCCAGTCACTCAAGAAAGTACAGGGACCGCTCCTTTCTGCACCAGCGGCTGCGGGTGGGTGACTGGGATATGACTATGTGGCTGTATGAAGCAGTCCTAAACTAGGAACCTGAACTGGTTCCCAGTCTGAAGCATTCTAGTTTAGTGCTAGACTCTGTTAAGTTGGGCAGAGGGGAAAGGGTAGCCTGAACGTGGTTTGAGTGATCTTCTTGTATGCATTCTCTGTTATTTATTCAGTGTTGTTTCAGAGTTGTTGGGTGCTTTTGCTCTGTTTTTTTCAGTAGTCTAGTGGATGAAAGCATATGCAGTTTGTGGCCTTTCCATTGTTTTTTTTGCGTGCTCTGGTCACCTTGTGCATTTTGTACAATATTACTACAATTTGTTGCATTGGAAGTCCCTATGACCTCACACAGGTGTCGTATACAAGAAGCCCAGACAAAATTCATTATTTCTACAACTGTGTCTAGCGTGTCTGAAAAATGTGACATGCCTGTCACATAAACAGGAAATGGTCCTTGTAGGGAACTGAGTGTAGCTGAAAACCTAATCTAAATAACACTGTTAGTCATCTCCGTATGGTAACCTTTTAATGCCACTCAAGTTTGGAAAACATGGTTGTAACTGGCTGCCACATGCTGGATGAATGCGCAGATACCAGATGTTCCCTTGTAGTCTTGTGGTCTTTTTTTAAATTGATCTGAGACACAAATACTTTATGTACAAACAATTGTGGGTGGAAGCCTGCACATGTAAAGGTTAGTATTTACACATGAACCAGGCTGCACCTGCAGCACTAGAAGCAAGGCTGAGGTTTCTCTGATCGTCTGAAGTTTTTGCTGACAAATCATAAGTAGTAAAAAATGAAGGGGTAGCATACTTGGGCTATATTTGACCTTGCGTTCTCATTTTAAAGACACAGCTGACATAAAGAGATAGAGTACAAGGTATTTTTAAGTACTGGTTAGTACATCTGTAAAAGCTAGCTTCTTTTCCTCAAGAAGTCCTTAAAATGGAACAATAGACGGACAATAACCTCTTTAGGTGTAGACAATAATCGTGCACTCTTAAATTACCGTATTTTCATGCATATAATCTATGGATTACGTTCTGTGTTTTTTTTCAAATGCAGAACCAGAACACTCGTTGTGATGTTCCTACCTCTCATTCCTTGTAGGCTGTTCTCTCTTTCCAAAAGGCTTTCTACCTCTCAGTTCTGAGGGAGGTTTTGAGAGCATGGTAGAAGTCTGGTTAATAAAAGTAGAGCACAAGTTACATGAGGTACTCTGAGAAGGTATTTAGAATATATCTGGAAAAACAGTTAGCAAAAAAAAAAAAAAGAAAGTATTCTGTTTATTGGTTGTAGAGATTTTTTTTTTCTCCTGGAGTATAGCTTCCAGACTGCAAGTCTGACATGCTTAACCTGGAATTGTCAGTTCATTACTAAAATAAAAATTTTGCAATTGGAGTTTCATTTTAAATTACTTTGCTTATGGAAGGCAAAATCTATAAGACTCTATTTTAAGGGGGTTTTATTATTTTAAGTCTTTGTATTTTCTTATTTTTCTCGCGAGATGTAGATATGTTTTCCCTGAATATCAAAATGGTAGCATACTTGGAATGATTGTACCTGAAAATGGAACTCAGTCCCACCTTTGTAATACCAGTAAATTAACTATGAATTGGCATAGCCAGTTCTTCATGCAGTGCTGGAGTTCTTTTGCACTAGAGGTCCTTGTGCTCTTTAGATATGCTGTAGTGCCTCTCAAAGTGATAATGGACTAAGCATTAAGAAACTAAAGTTGAGAGACTGCTGTCTGACAGTATGAAACATGCATGGTGTGCATAATCAAGTCAAGGCTAGGTTGGAAGTAATATTTTACATGGTGTAATGATTTGGAAATACACAATGTTAATGATATGAAATGAACTTGGCATACTATCTTTTTTTTTGTCTAGTCAAATGTGTTTAAGTGGTTTTTTGTTTGTTTGTTTTGTTTTTCTGCCTTAAAGGCTATGGGAAAAGAGGAGAGAGATTTTAGTCCTGATAAAAATGCACAGGTATCTGCCTCCTTTCCTCTCCCCCCACCATTCCCCATCTGCTACACAAATTCTGCTTCAGTGGGGTTTACAGGAGGAAAGGAGAAAATCTGGATGGACATGCTACATGYGGTTGCTTTCTGATGAAAGCTGATCCAGCAACAAGGGGGGATCTCACAGCAGAACAGGTGCTGTGTTCTTCAGAGAAAGTATGAGTTTCTGCCTCTAAAAAGGGTGGGTATAAAAGCGTGAGGGTTATGAGAGAAGGGAGAATGAAATGAACTTCTTTGGAAGTGAAGTGCAGGAAAGGAGCTCAGAAACTCTCTAGGTCATTTGCTTCACCTCCAAGAAAAAGGGTGTTCAGACTTTGGCTTTCCAGCACACCTCAGTGGCCAGCCTCTGCTTGCTTTCCTGAGAAGCCCTTCAAGAGCTGCAGGAGGTAAGTAGTTTTGTGGGGACTTCCCATCTGCCCCTGTTGCATGAGAGGTGGCATGCTGCTGGCTATGTACAACCCTTTGCCCTTCAGCTTTYCCGTCTGGGTCTGAGGAACATTAATGCAGGAGTAAGAAGAAAGAGCAGCAAGGGGGGAGCTGGTGAATTGTTAGGAGCAGTGGCAGCCCTCTGCTAGTCACTCTTTTTGTGAGTGTGCTTTTCAGATTCAGTCAAGGAAGAGACTGCAGATGGAAAACAGGACTATTTGGTGCCTAAGAGCAATTCTTTCCAGAATGCTACGTGTGAAGTGTATTTGAGCCTCATTCATGTAATGCATATGCAGAAGTGTAATAAATCCCAGTCAGGTGATGGGTTGGCCGCATCATGCAGTCTCTTTCATGTGGTATATGGTCAAGACAAAGGACTGAGTATAGCAGACTTAGACCAGGTTAGATAAAATTCGAATGTAAGATATTTTGCAGTCACCCTGTGTATCCTGCTCCAGTTCTTAATCATCTTCGTAGTTAGAAAGTTTCTTCTACTACTTAGTGTAAATTTACCTTTCTACAAAGGAAACTGATTCCTCCTTAGCCTACTTTTGACTGGTGATACAGCAAATCAGTCTTCTTTATAATCTTATGCTTATGAAGAAAGGTATRTTCCCTCCCCTTCCCCTGCACTTTTTGTTCTCTTGTCTAAAGCCTCATTACTTTAATTCTTTTTTTTTCTTTACTTCCAAATGTACTTTTGATGAAGTTTTCCTCTGGGCTCCAGTTTGTTTACATCCCTCTCAGTAAGGTGCTCAAAACTGAACATTATAGTCTAATAGAGGCCTCACCAGTACTGCAAAGCTACTGAGTGGAGGGTTGAGTAAAGGAGAATACTTACTTCATTTCTTTCTTATAGCACTTTTTTTAGTACGTCTCAGAATCACACTTTGCAACAGGATTTCCAACCTGTGGTTTCCAAACCATTTTAGTAGGATGACCGACTAGCCAAATGATTTTGTTCTGTAGTCGCATGTTGTTGTTATTATTATTATTATTWTTTTTTAATGAAATGTTATACCTTGCACTTGCCTTTTGTGAATGTCACTTTACTAGAAATAGAGCAGGGTTCCATCTTAGTTTTCTGGGAATCTTGATGAATGAGCAGTGGTATTCTGAGAATAAGAAATGAGGGGGAAAAAGTTGGTCTAACTCTAGAATTCATACGCTTCTCACTGGGCCAAAATATAAACTTGCGTATCCCCTGGAAATTGATAAGGGAATGTCCAGACTAGTCTTCGCAAAAAGATTAAGCAAGCAAATCGGCAAAGTTATTTCCCCTGGATGAAACATTTTTCRTTGTTCTTGTCTTTTTTGACTCAGTTTCTATGATATCTTTTTAAACGAAAGCTCTTGAAAGAAACAGTTTTTTTGGTAAATATTTGTTGTTCAATTTCAAATAAGGGTTGAAATATTTTTCCAATAAACATCTGAGAGTCATTGTTTGTTTAAAAAAAAAAAGTAAAAAACCTTCAACAGCTACACTAACGTGAGGAAGGGAGGCAAAACACTTTTTTTTTTTTTTCACTTCTCAGTTCATTAGAAAATGCATGTACTTTCGCCTTTTTCATACATCACTAAGAACAAAAAGTAATAATTTTCTTTTATAGGTCAAACTTTAAAATGTGGTCTTTGCAAATTAGAAGGTATGAATTACAAAAGCGTGTGGTTAGATAACAAGCATTAGGTCTGCACTTGTAGTTGCCTTCCAGAAAGGCCAACCATAAACTTTGCAAAAATAACCTTCACTAAAATACATGCAGCCCTGTTGTCTGGGCTTCTGAGACACTGTAGTCATTAAATAATCTAGGAGTGTTTGCGTGCGCGGTGAGAGAATCAAGTGAAGAAACTGCCTATCAGAGCTCACTGTGCTTATGATATTGCTATTTATGAAAAGTTTTGTTCTAAAACATAACTATAAATAAATATGATTTAAAAAGAGCTGAAAAGGTCAGAGGAATGGATTTTGTCCTTCATGGATTTGTGACATATAAAGCAGGTTTGATTATTTTATTTTTTTCTCCAAATATAGTTCTGTTCTGCTTGGTGAAGAATATCAGATCAGGGCTATACTTGCTTAGCTTTCTTTGAAAAAACTCTGGTCAGTGGGGTTTGTCTCTGCTCTTAACTGAAGAGTTTGGGATTTTGTATTTTGCAGTTCAGGAACTTCTTCAACCACCTGTCTTGGTTTTTAATACCATGTTAACAAAACTAAACAAGATTTATCTGTTTAAAACATGTAAGTATCTTTATGATCTGCCTTGTTAGTTTTMGGTAGTTTACTGGTTTATTTCTGTCCTGTAGAATAAGGGCTTTGGCCAATCAGTTTTTGCAGGTTTCTCTAGCTTCTCTGATATAAAGATGATAAAACATCAGTTGCCACACAAATTTCTAGGAAAAACAGTGGGCAAATTCTGATGTTTGTTGAAAGAAGGTGGCAAGTACTTGGAGGGGGAGGGGAGAGAAGGGAGAAGAGCCTTTTTTCATAGTAGCAAAGACCAAAAAAAGGGGAGCACCAAGAAGGCCAGCTTTCCTTCTTCTTACATTGGCTTTTAAAGCCCTTGAGGTACTGAGACAGGCAACTTTGGACCTGAAAAAAGTAGATTGCTATTTAATAGCGACAAATGCAAGGTCTTACACTGAAGCGAGAATGAACAACTGTGTGAATACAGGAACTAGGTAGGAAACAGCTTCCTCAGTAGTTGTAATTGACCTAGTTGACTTGTATTCGCACRTCCACAACAAACGTAGAAGTGAGAGGGAAGACGGCATTACAGGTGGCATACGTAGCCCCCAAGGCACTCCCTTGTTCTGCCAAATGTTGGGAAGAGTTTGCCTTGAATACGGTGTCTAGTTTGGCATCATATATCAGAAGCAGAGATGATTTATAAAATGTCCAGAGGAATCACTGGAATGGTAAGAAATACAGAAAATGTGACGTGTGAAGAAATCTAGGCCTCTCCCCACTTAAAGTGTTTCCTCAAAGATGACAGCTAAGAGAGTATGGGTGTCTTAAAACAAGCATAGCAAGTTACTCTGAGGAGGAAGCGTTCAATAACTGCTCTCTGCTTTATGGGGAATAGGATAAGAAACACTGTGCTTAAATTGYAGAGAATAAAGTTTAGTTTAATATTAGGGGAAAAGCCTTCCTAACAGTGAAGATGGTAAAACACTGGAACTAGTTACTCAGATAAGTTTTGAAGACATGGTCACTGGAGATTGTCAATGACAGGCTAGAAAAACACCTTTCAGGAATAGCCCAGGTGTCCTTTCTTGGGTTCTTTCCTGCCCTAGTCTGTGGTTGAATGCTTAGGGCCTGGTCTGAACATTCAAGAACTGAATGCTGTCAGACATGGTGATGTTGAGGAAGTGATTCTGTTGTCCCTGATGCATATTTTCATGCCTGTTGGGACATACTAATTTGATATAAAACAAGCAGGGATTTTTTTTCTCCCTCTCCTCCTTGTTCCGTACTCCTATGTAGCTGAAGTGAAACTGTGTTAAAGTTTTTGTGATTTGCACAGCTGTCCTAGTGACAAACCCCACTTTCTACAGGGGTGTGTGTTCTCCTAATAGCATTTAACCTTCCTTTGGAACGAGTGGAATAGGAGTACCTCATATGAGGCCATCTGGAGAAGAGCTCTTCCTGAGGTTTATCAATATTCCAAACAGGAATCTGCTGAGATTCTTCACTCTCCCAGCAGCAAGAAGGGAGAAGGGGTGACAGCCCTAATGGCAGGGCACTAATGACTTTGGAGAAATGCTACTTTTCTAATGGGAAATGATAAAAACAGTGTCATTAAAACAGATTGTTGATGTAATTTTTATTCTTGTCAGAGGCTTGGTTATGAGAATGGATCCACTCTAAGGAGATGACATCAGAATTTTTATGCTTTGCACAGTTAGATGGATAGATTGTAAGCATTTAACCCATGAAATGCTGTTTTCCAGAACACTAGCTAAAATAAAATGAGGGTTTGACAAAAAGTTAATATTTTAATTTGAATAACTGCTTACTTTCCCTCCAGTTGGGTAGTAGCATAGAAGAAATGGAATGTCATTCTGAAAGATGTGGGTTAAGACTTGAGAGCTCTGATCTGAAGGGCTCGGACTGTAGTGCTTTAGCAAAAGAACCTTTATAGTCCAGTGTTCAGTGTAAAATATGAAAGCTTATTTAAAGACAAAACCAAGATCCCTTCCCTTACCCTTCAAGAAACTTCTTCTCATTCCCTAAGTACATCTGCTGTTCTACTTCTTTTAGCCTCCACTTAGTCTTTTAGAAAAAGTAGGTACAAAAGGTCAGCAAAAAGGGGTGCTGGTGGGGACGAGACACTTCAACAAAGGAGGCCTGGAATATTTTTACTACAACACTATCAGTTCTTGCTTCTTCCTTCATTTTGACAGTCTTCAAATGATCTTCTTTTAGGGCATTTATAAGATCTATTTTGTATGTAAGGCCTCTTTTGGGCATCTGCTATTGGTGACTGTCATCCTAATTGAAGTACTCAACATCTTTTTATCATATTCTAGTATCAGTCTTATTGCATAACAAGAAAATAGTGCTAGGAATCTGTTCTCCTGGAATAAGCAGAGAACAAGGAATGGTATGTATATATGTAACACAGCCTTCTCTGTGGGTATTCTTGCATTCGTCCTTGAATGTTTTGCCCATTTAAAGATTTGAATGTGAGAGTCCGCCTGTGGTTGGGCAGAGAATTGAGGGATGGAGCACTCCTGAAAGTTTGAATAGCTGCTGGCCTCTTCCAAAATGGCAAAAAGCCTCAGAGACTAGGCCAAACTAGGGACAGGTAGATACAAAACCAGAAAATTTGGAAGGAATTGGATACAGCTTTTGATGTTTGACTGCTGATGTTTCTTTCCACAGCCCTGAGAGAAACGCAATCTAACATGGCTAATAGATTAGCTATAATCAAATAAACAGCCGTTTCTGTTTAATGCTAAGCTGAAATAGGCTATTTAATCAAAAAAGGAATCTCAATGGGTCAGTCTGTCTCCTTCTTTACTAAAATTGCAAAACATCAAATAAGTGCAGTTGAATTTGGTTGAAAGAGGATGAAGAATATTATCATATACAGCTGATCTTGAGTCATCTGAGGTGCATGTTGCAGTTTTCTCTTTGCCAGTCTCAACAATAAAACACAAAGCTTTTGAACACTGATTTATACTATAAGGCAACTCTTTCTATCTTTCATATGAAGTTTTCAATTTGTTCCCTACACCGATGTTCTGAATAAGTGTCCTGACACAGAAACAGAATTACTGGTTAAAATTAGGTTTTGTGTTTTGTTTCTGCTTTTATAGGAAATAAGATGACATTCCCACACAATACTGTATATTGTACGGAGATCTCTGACTTAATGCAGAGACCATAGAGACAGCCAACAGCAAAATTCTGCTAGAAAGTCAGAAACTCACTGTAAGGGATTCCTAAATAGGGTTACAGCCCCTTGCTGCTGGCCTTACGTGAGTAGCTCTCTAAAATAAAACTGAGATAGAAATGCTGGTAGAGGTGTGATTTTAATGTTCTACATTCTGAATCCTACTGAATGCACTCTGAATAAACTTTGAATGTGTTTAAGTACCTTAAGTTGTTAAAACTCTGCTGTGCCTGAACAGGTTGGATTTACGATTGTGATGATGTAATCATAAATGCCACTGGGTTCAGAATATGTCTAAGCTGCATGACAAAAATACATAGCACTAGCTTCCCCTCCTGGCCAAAAGGAGTAGTGGACTTGAAGGCAAGATGCACGCAAATTATTCCTCAATTTTATTTCCATATGCTAAAGATGTAGATTAGAAACACTGCTTTTCAGAGAACAAACTAATCCTTTGCTGCCACTGAGGAAAAAAGGTGCTGGTGAAACATCTTTACTTTGGATAACAAAATATAATGAAATATCAGAATGGGGATACTAGTGGAAAATACAGCTTTCTAAACATGGACCTAGTTTGGCAAGTGATTAGGTAAAAATGCCATCTTCCAGCAGAAAGATTTCCAGTGTCCTTTTAGACCCCTATTAGCTGGTGCTAGAAACAAATATTTCACTGCTTTTCTTATATTCTATAGCCTAATTTTCCCCATGCAGCAGCATCACTTACGGTTGTAACTTCTTTTGCTTTGGAGTTTATTTGTTGGGGGTTTTTTTGCTTAGTTGTCTTATTTTAAAGATTTTCTGTAATTTTAATTCTCTGGCATATTATTTTTGTAGCATTAGTGTACGCTTTTTAAATGCAGGTGTACTAGTATAAAAAAATCATTTATTTTGTGGTATAGAGAAACAATACGCAATATGATCGTAAATGCTTTTCTAAAACTTTTCTGTCCTTTCTCAGTTAGTCTAGCCTTGCTAAGTTAGTTGGCCTCAGTTGTATAACAACCTTTTTAGATGGGTTGATCTTACAAGATTGAATCTTAGCAGAATCTTTCCATTGTCATTTTCCCTCTCTGCTACAACTGCTTGGAAACTGGGACATTTAAGTCACTAAATATTTGGCCATATGAGTAGACTGAAGACTTGCTTTTGTGAGTGTGTGGGAGAGTAAGCTTGTAAATACAATACACAGACACAGACACACTTATGAGAGAGACAGAAGATTCCTGTGTGATTAAATGATAGTTGCATGTTTAAGATGCTTAGATGGGCTGTGGGAAACCCACGTGTCTCAGTTTTTACTAGGGGTTTGGCCTGAATTGAAAATATTTAGGTTTTCCTATATTTCAGCCTTGAATCCTGATTATCAGATTTATCATGGGCTTGGTCTTCCTCTCCAGCTTGACCTTAAATGTCATCCTGCACCTGAAAATGTTTCTTGATATGTTTTGTTGCAATTGTTACGTTCCTATGGACACTTGTAACCACTGTCTCATTTCCACCAATTGTCTTTTTCACCTGCTTGTGAACTCTTCAGCAGAGGGGTGTTGAAACAAAGACCTCTGTGCATCGATGCTGTTGGAGATGCAGGGGAAGCCACTTTAATAGATTAAAGATTGCATCTTTATTCCTAATGTTCAAATTATCTACAACTGTAAACTGAGTTACACATTTGAAGTAATTCATCATTAATTCTTTGCCCAATCTACTCTGCAGTTTGTGACCTAAGGTATTAACTTCTTGGTGTATAAGATTGTGCTAGTTTCATAGCAGTCTAATAGATTTTTAGTACACCTGGCAGGGAAGGGAGATGGTATTTAGTCACTTGAAAGAGTCATACCTTTGCCTCTGTCAGCTCCTAAGGAACTTAGAAATCGTAACCAATCCTTTCCTTAGACAAAAAGTAGCTGGGAATGAGGATAAGTTGTCAAAGTTAAAATTGTCAGGTTGTACTGTACTTTTTATGTTTACCAATACACTTGCTATGGTTTCATTGCTGTTTCGAAAATAATCGAGGAGGCAATTGATGGTTTCCTTTTCAGCTCTGCAATAATGAACTATGTAAGAAATATTTCGATAGTTTGAGTCAGCRGTGGTCATGGGGGAAAAACATACCCGTTAAGCCAAGTTTTTAAGCACTTTCCTAATTGAAAGATAAATTAATATTTTACTGGAAGTGAAGATCTTGCCCTCCCAGGCTTACAATTTTAACAACGATTCAGTCTTGGAGAACATTATTTAATTTGCTTTCACAACCAGTAGTCTATATGAATGATTTTTTTTTTCTTTTGCCCTGTATAGTCATGTTATTTTTATTTTACTAAAATGTGAACATTTGTGGAAAATATACTTGCTTTTAGAAGATCAAAATTTTTTTTAATTGGTTCCATTTGTATGTCACTTTACATCAGGCAGTTCATTACAAACAATTGAAAAACTTCTACATAAATGGTGGAAAATTTTCCAGTAATTGTCAGTACTGTTTCCTACTACTGTGCAATGATATCTCAGTTGATACTGAAAAGTACATGTTGAAGTCACTTCTATAAAGTTTTGTAAAGAAACATCAGCACCCTTGTTTATGAAAATGCTACACAAATATAAACCATAGTTGTTTAAGATGAGTTTTTCTCTCTTCTTTCCTCAGATACTCTCTTGTAGGTCTCAGCCAATGTTCAGAAAGCAAATTTTTTTCCAGGTTCACCAGGCAACTCTAGCAGCCCGGACAACCTTACAGCTCCTCGCCAGCATGGATACAGTGAATCTGCTGAAGTGTTGGAGTCGTCCTCTGTTTGTAGGTTGCTGAATCTGGAAAGCTTTGTTAAGACTTTTGTCTCCAGACCTAGCTGGAGGAGCTGACTTGCCACTATGTCTAGGCCTTTACAGTAAAACATCCGAATGCCTCTACATAGCAAACGTTTATATGGCTGTTACTGAATCTTTGGAGAGATTTTCTTCATTATGCTGTTTCCTTGCCTGAGTCATGAATGCAAAACCTGAGGCCTGAGTTCATGAGATGTTTAAACAGGCAAGCTTTCAGATGTGAGTATACTTTCTATTGTTTTTATTTCAGTTGTCCAATTAATCTTTAAGATGATGCAGAAGGAATTTTTTGTTTAAAGTGCTAAAAACTGTCCTTATTAGAAGGCTAGTGTTCTTTACTGAAAATAAGGCTTTCATTATCAGTTACATTGCTCAGTGCTTCTCTGAGAAGGTTAGATCGCTTCAGTCTTCTCCATGCTTCTGTGACAAGTGAAATGAATTGAGGGTTGTCCCTTGAAATAAAGAAGAGGTGGTCGTTCAATCGCCACTGCAGTTTCAGTTTGTACTGTAGCAGGGATTGTAGTACTCTGTAACTTGGCTAAACCTGATATTCAGGTAGGATTTAACCTGCACCACAAACTGATACTTATTTATTGCTCTGGTCAGCTGTTGTAGGTTGCAATTGAAGAGATTCTCATTTCTCCTGTGCATTGGGAGGCAATGGATAGACACAAAAGGGGAAGTGCTGTGACGCTGGTTCCTAGGAGCTGGGAGATAGGCATACGGTGTTCACAAGATGTACCTAGATAGTCTGGATACTGAGCTTGGATCTATGTTGTGTCAGCCAAAACTTCTAATGTTGCTTAAGGATTTTTTTTTTCTTGAACTGCTTACAATAGCAATAAAACCACTAGTCCCACTACTACTGCCACTAGTTTTTGGCAGTTATACTAGCCAAAAATATGCATTTGCCAGTAAACAGACTACTAGAGGCAGAATGGAGAAATGTTGGAAACAGAGAGAGAATGAGAGAGAGAGAATGAGAATGAAGAAGTCCAAATGCTACACCGCAAGTGCAATATGACTAGTTAGCATAGGAATTGTCACTAAGTTTGCATTCCTGAATGAGAAGTTTGTTTAGAAGTATTGCACAGGAGAGGAAGGAATTTGGGAGCCTAGCACAGAGCCTTCTTATATACCCTTCCCATCCTCACAGGTGAAGAGGGCAGCAGGGGGAGAATAAAGTGATGAAATAAAACCTCTAATCTCTAAGAAATGATCATGTAAGTGATGTAAATGTAAGTGATATGAATTTTATAATTCTGTAACCATAACCAGTAGTTACTGTAGCCATGCCAGACCTTTTTAATATACAGAGGGAGGGACCAACAGATAGTTCCAAGCTATAGTAAAAGGACATCTATATTTTTTCAGGAAAAAAGGGTGATGAGTTTCAAGCTGAAGCTGTTCATTTAATTTTACCAATTATTTGTGCTCTCTGTTGTAACCTCCTCTTAATATTTCCATTGAGGTCACAGACATTTTGAGCTTGAGATTTTTAGTTTCATACTTGCCCTTACAGCACATTGCTCATTGATACGTCTCTGAACAAAATAAATATTATAGTGATAATAATGTGTACGCAGATCACTTCAGGACTTCTTGAAGAGGAGGTGAAAATCCTCAGTGGAAATCAAAATGCTGCCAGAGAAAGTAAGAGCTCATATAGCCAACTAAAACTGCAAGGGGAAGCTAGTTAGACGGAATGTAAATTTGCATGGTGGAATCTGGCAAAGATGCTAATGGTAATACTGTTTCTGTTGTGAGGAGTTACAGTAGGCTCTTTTTCTATTATTTTATAATGATCAGGATTCAGTTACACACTTTGTCCAAAGATTTGTGCCTCCCCATACCCTTACCCTATGGCACACTTTTATAACACTTTATAAGATGTTTGATTTAGTTTTGGCTCTGAAGGGAGACTACCACTTATGAGTAACCAGTGGTACACTTTTCTGTAACATTTGGGGTGGATTTGCAGCAAGGAGGTTGAGTTTAAATGAGTTTTCCTTAAATCCTGGACAAGTTCAGACTGTGGTGGAATAACTATAGCATATTATAGATGAGTATTTTTATTTTTCTGACACTACTGGAGAAAATAAGCAGAGAGAATAGAAAAACATGATGACTTAAATGTGAATACCAAAAAAAAGAGGAAAGAGAAGCAAGCATGAGGCTAAAGTGGTGTGGAGGGCTACTGAAATACATCCTGAATACCTCATCTGCAACATTAAGTGAATTAATAGTGACTGGAAAAAGGAGTACATTAGCCAGAAGAACTCCATATGTTGAAGGTCAGAAAGAAAAGGGAAAAAAAAAAAAGAAAGAAAAAAATAGTGAGAATGGCTAAAAATCATTGGGTTGTGCCTAATAAAGACCAGGAAATACGAGTTTTGATCACATACATAAAAAGACAATAGGGGAGAAATGAATATAGTGTATACACAACAAGGAATGTAGATTAAGGAGAATCTAGATATGGTCCAAGCTTGAAGGAACATGTTGCCTGTTTTGAATAGAGTAATACAAAATCAGAGATGCTAGAAAAACACAGTTGTAGGGAACCTGCAAAATCTCTATTCCAGAATGTTGCAAAAATGGGTGTATATAATTGACAGTGCAGTAGCAAGTGTTTTCGTCAAACTGACATGCAGGGATTATAGCATTTGACTGGAGAAAAGTAAACTTACTCTGTGTAAGAATGGAGTTGAGGGGAAGGGGAAAAAGAGGGGACTTTCTGAACAACTAGGATTTCTTAGTTTAACCTCAGCAATGCGCAAGGTCTTGGGCAGTTCCTGTAGGAAGAGTACTCTAAAACATGGATGCACTTGTTCATGGTCATATCAAATTGGCAGTACAACTGGTGCACCACATTGAATAGCAGAAGCTGTGCTCTTAACTGCTGAATGCATGCTTTAATATTATTCCTATGATCCTGGCCCACAAGATTATCATACAGAAAGAACTGAACAATCCACTTTCCCCTTCAGACCTGGCAGGACCTACAATTTTGCATCCCTGTTCACCTAGTCCTTGCAATAAGGTCAACAATAAAATTATTCAAGATGAAAGCACACAAAGTGGAATAAAATGCAGGATGAGTGATCTGTGATGAAAGCATAGCAGAATGACTTCGTTGTTGTTGTTTTTAAAATAATAGTAGAGATGGGCTCTCTAGATTTAAGCATTGCACTTGAAATAGAGACCCTTAGGAAACTTGTTTAAGGAAGAGATGATAGTTTCTGACTAAAGAGACTACACAAGGCTATTTTGAAATGGGAATTCTCGTCTCTTCTATGGTTTCCTCACATAGTGATGGGGACACAAAACTGTAAGTCTTGTCAGCTCTGAAGAGAAGTGTGGATTATTCAGCTCTTTCTATATGATAATCTCATGGGCCAGAGTCATAGGCATGGTATCAAAGTATGTATTCAGCAGTCAAGAAAACAGCTTCTGCTATTCTGTATGGTTCATCAGTTGCATTGCCAATCTGATATGTAAGATTAATTAAACAAGTCTAATGGAATCCTCAAAAGTGTTAGTATCGTTGTAAGGCACTGGTAAGAGCTCAGATACATGTATTTTTAAATACATGCACAAAATATGCTATGTATTTTAAGTAGAACAGGTGCAAAGAGGGGTTGGTGAGATGACTAGAGAAATAAAAAAAAGTTAGGCTTGTTTAACTTGGCAAAATGAAGACTGAAAAGGAACTTGATTTAAAAAATGCCTTTGGGTGTTTAAGCATTTTTTTTTTCTCCCTCCCTGATATTTAACTGGAGTCTTGCACAAAATCAGTGAATATTAAAAGATCATGCATAAATTTAGTCTGGAACTTTTAAGGTTTCATACCAGAAGAGAAGTGGAGTTTTGCAACAGCCTTCCAGCTAGGGCCAGGGCAAAGAAACTATTCTTTCAAGATCCAAGTTGGTATACTCATGAAAGGAACAGACATTAAACTTGGGCTTTTCAAGGGGAGAACTTGACGAGATTTGGTTGCCACTGTGGATATTGTATTTCTTTAACCTTGCATTAGAGAGTTTATTTCTGCTCTGACCAGGTTCATGACTTGGCTTCTGGGATCTTATCACCAAGCTGCTCAGAGATTAGGATCAATTTTGGGGACCAGGAAAGCATTTCTGTCACCTCTGATGAGGAAGCGCCTGCTTAGGGAGCACTGGTGGAGCCTTTTCCGCTCTGAGCCTGCGGGCTACCGGCTGCAACGGCAACGCTTTCCGTTACAGGCAGGGCGGGCAGCGACCGCGACGCCACGTAGCGGTCGTAACAGCCTGGCGCGCTCCGGTCTCCCCCCGCCCCAGCCACGGCGGCCTGCAGCGCCCCCGGTGGCGCCTGCGCAAGCCCGTCGCTGGGGCGCCCGGCACAGAGGGGAGGCCCGCGTCGGGGGGGAGGAGGGGCGCTGCCCTACGGGTTCCGGCTCGGCGCGTGGCGTCACTTCCCTGCGGCGGGGCAGGGCGGGGGAGGCGGGGCAGGACGCGGTAGGTGATGGGGCACCCGGGGAGCGGGCCCGTCCCCATGGCAATGGGAGGCGCGGGCTGCCGGGGCGATGGGGGGGCGCGGCGCGCTCCCGCGGTGCTGGCGCGCGGGAGACCCCCCGCAGCGCCCGGGGCCGAGGGGCGGGGCGCGGCCCGGGCCCCCTCCCCGCCCGCTGATTGGCTGGACGGCGCGCGCCCCCCGGGGCCGTTGCGTCGCGGGGGGCGGGGCCGGGGAGAAAATAGTATTTAAAATTTGGGGCCTCTCCTGTACCCTAAAGCGGCTGTAACTGCTGCCTTTGTGAGGAAACTCCCTCCCGTTTTTAGTCGCAGGAAAGCTCTATCGATGAGGGTATTTGTGTACGTGAAGCTTGAATTGGTCTTGGCCTTTTAGCTGGTGCTGAGGTCGGTCAAAGCAAGCCCAGGGAGCGTGGTGGTGCCGCCTGTCCTCCCGTAGGTCTCACCTCGCTGAGTTTGTTTATAAATGTTCGTGTGTCCTGACTGCTTTTTTTCCTGGAAGTGAGGTATAAAAGAATAACGATTCCTGAATAAAAATTAAAAAAATCCCTGCAGACATAAAAGTAGAAGAATACAGGGCAAATTCAGTGAACACAAGGRTTGGTTTGTTTTGTTTGTCCCCAGACGTTAGGGTAGTATGTATGCTCTTGGTGGCTGTCTCATGTGAAAGTACTTTTTATTTATCTGTTTGTACTCTTAAAAATAATAGCTTTAGTTCTTAACTACGATAGCAAAATGATGCTATGCTATTGAAAATTCTCTAGCTTCTTTCTCTTCTGTTTTTTCCATGGAAAGAGAGAACCATATTTTGTGTTTAAAACAGTAGGTATGGATGAAAAAAAACAATGATTGTCTCTGTACATGTTTTTCCCTTGAATGCTTACAAGTGTTTTGAGTAATTTGGGTGAGGTAACGTCTTTTTATTTCTGCTTAGGGTGTCTGCAAACAGAAGTGAACTGATAACCTCTGCTACTTTTAATTCCAAACAAAATGAAGATCCCCTCTTTACTGCTGAGATTCCCTCACTGTTATTTTTCTAGCAGCGCTTGCTTCAAGAGCTTTCACTTCAGTTCCAGATCACATTTTCTGTGCACTGGATCTCTTAGGCCAGTGCACCTGTRCTGTACAAAATGGATGTTTTCGTTAAAGGGCTTGAGGAGAGAGCTGTGTCATCAAGCTACCGTTGACCAGCCAATAGAGGGACTTTCTGACAGAGAGCAAGGATTTGTGGACAAAATATACAGTGGACTAATACAAGGTCATCGAGCCTGTTTAGCAGAAGCCATTACCCTTGTAGAATCAACTCACCACAGGAAAAAGAAAGTAGCCCAGGTGCTTCTTCAGAAGGTATTATCCTACCACAGGGAACAAGAAAAATTAAATCAAGGAAAGCCACTTGCCTTTAGAGTGGGTCAGTCCTTTTATGTCTGTCCAGTAGTTACTTTGATGTAATTATAATGATCACTTCTCATTATCACTATTGCTCTTTAAGCATTATGGTCTGTAGTCTTGCATCACTGATTTCTTGTGGTTTGTAGCAAATCCAGGTCACTTCTGTTGTCCAGTAGAATGATGTCTTGAGCTGGAAAATGCTCTTGAAAAACTCTTAAAAATAATTGTTGCTTGTTGAGTGTTTTGGGAGTTTTTTGTTTTTTTGTGTAACTGTTACGAGCTGAAACGTTTGGCTATTTGCATGATTGTTCCAACCTATTACCTGCCCTCAGATAGGGAAGGATGTAACCAAGCAGACCGTTCTTTTTGTGAAGTATGTGTTTTTCTGAGTGCTTCCTGAATCCCTTCATCAATCCACAAAAGGAAAAATATGTACCTTCCTGTTTTGTGACCTTACTTTAAAGCAGCCTGCTATTCAGCTGAGGAGAGTTGAACCTGGTTCTCTTGGAAATCATAAAATATTTTTCACTGGCAAAGAGATGGACTATGAAGGCATGTCATGCCCAACTGCTATCCTTCATATGCATGTATAAAGGTAGCAAGAAGAAAACATAGGTATGGAAATGAGAACTATTTGGTGCAGGTCAACAGGCTAATCTTAGTTTGGATGCTTTGAATCATATGTAAATTGCCTGACTTTTGAAATAACAGCTCTTCAAGGTAAAAGTTTTTGCTTTTAAAGCGTGTCTTGTACAAACAGTAAATCTGAAAAATACAGGTTTGAGATACTACACTTTAAAAGTTTTTAAGTATAAGCCATTATAGATTAATTTCTTTTGAGAGGAGGGAATAAAATTGGGTAAACAAAATGTATGTTGGAATGGATGGGATGAGTGGTGGTGAAGCGAGCACCACTGTCTTGGGTGAACCAATGTACTGTATTTCAAGTCAAATACAACTGCTCAGTTGAAGGTATCAGTTCTGGTATGCCCTTTTATTTGCCAAAGTATGAAGTACGGATTGTTGTCAACTTCTTAATGTTGACTGTGTTCGTGTGATGTATTATTTATTTGACTAACAAGATGTTTCTTCCCATTTTCCTAATGTGTTTATTCAGGGTTGTCTGGTCCTCCCGGTGCTGGGAAATCAACTTTTATAGAATGCTTTGGGAAAATGCTTACAGAAAGAGGACACAAAGTGTCAGTGTTGGCTGTAGACCCTTCCTCTAGTACAAGTGGTGGTGAGTATGACTCAAARTTTGAGTCAGACTGCTAATACCTTGTCAACTATAGGAGTTTCTCTTTGGGAGCAAGTAGTGGAAGAAAAATTTGGGGCCTGTAAAAGCAAAATGATAAAAATGAATGTTGTACTACTCTTCCCTTTTTTCTCATGTGATGTGAAATTAGGAATTAAGGTTCTATGTCTAAATTTTGTTAGGTTTATTTATTTCCAAAGTTTGCATGTTGTTTTACTCTGGTCCTTTTTGGCTGAAACTTTAGATAGCCACTACTTTCTCTCTCAAGATAAATAAATTTCTTTGTCTGTGTGTTAAGGAGCGGAAGAGCATTCATTTCTGCACAAATTTCAACGGTAATAAGGCAGGAAGCACATGCTAATTTAATTCTATTTAGAGGACGCTGCAATCCAAACACGTATATCAGCTTGGATTTAGTGGCACAGGCCATGGATTTTTTCAGTTTGACGTTGTTCAAAGTTGTGTGGCTAACGTCTGTCACTCTCACTTCCAGCCAGTAACTTGCTAGTCCTAAACAAAGTCTTTGGCAACTGTTATTGGGATGTTTTTATTTGACCTTTTTCTTCCAAGAGATCTAACTTTTCTCACACTTATTGAAAGAGAAATCTGGCTGATTTGCCCTTTTGAAATAACTTAATATTAAATGTTTAAGGTTCTTTGTTGGGTGATAAAACACGGATGACTGAGTTGTCAAGAGACATGAATGCATACATCAGACCATCTCCAACCAGAGGGACATTAGGAGGTGTGACAAGGACCACAAATGAAGCTATCCTGCTGTGTGAAGGAGGAGGCTATGATGTTGTTCTTGTGGAAACTGTAGGTAGGTGTTTAGGGTTTTCTTCTAATTGTCCTGCTYTGATACCTACGTAAGGCATGCCACCAATTACATACTTTCTATCTTCTTTCATCTTTGTTTTTGCTTTGTTTCTTTTGTATGTGGTCTTTGGTTGATACCTATTTTTTAGTCCTGTACAGCTTGTAAATATACTGTGTTTCATGTTGTCTTTGTTTATGTTAATGGCTTTTGTTCACCTCAGAAACGTGGTGCTATACTGGGATGTCTCATAACAAATGTCATTAACATGAAAGTCTGCCATGAATTATTAATTTAATTTTTCAGGTGTGGGACAGTCAGAATTTGCTGTGGCTGATATGGTTGATATGTTTATATTGCTGCTACCACCTGCAGGTGGAGATGAATTACAGGTACTTTTTAGTTTCTGTTATTAAAATACTAGCTAGGACCAAAAAGAACAATTTAAATTGAAGATGTARTATCTGTCTGTGTGGTAAATCTGTATCAGTAACATTTTATAAATTGCTGTGCTACCATTGAAATCTTTTCAGAGCCTTATCAATTTATTACACAGTTGGGATCTGAATTTTTCCAGATTTTGGAAATATTAGGATGTAAGGTTTTGATTCTCTCTGGCTTTATGTGCTAGTTATGCCTTTTTTCCTTTGATTTCTGGAAAAAAAAAATCTTGTCAGTTTTGCAAACTTGGTCATGTTTCACTTAAATCTCTATACGTAAAATAGGTTCTCATGTAAACTGCAATATTCACATTCAATGTCCCTGTGTCAAAGTAGAGTAATAACTATTGATGAAGGAGGCCACTGGTACTACTCTTGCATCACTCGCTCACACTCACACACTCTCACTCACTCGCTCACACTCACACTCAGCAGATGCCACCAAAAACTAATGAGGCTTTTCTGGCCTGCTTTCTGTGATAAATCAGTGTGTCGCAGTCATTCTGGGTATTCATGATTTATCTCTATTTTCCATTTAGGGTATCAAACGAGGTATAATTGAGATGGCAGATCTAGTTGCTATAAATAAAGCTGATGGTGATTTAGTTGTGCCTGCACGGAGAATACAAGCTGAATATGTTAGTGCTATGAAGCTACTTCGCAAGCGATCAAAGGTTTGGAGACCAAAGGTTTGTATACTTTTCTTTTTTAAGAAGAAGTGCTGAACAAGTCAGGATTGTTGTTGTCTCATCTATCTGCATTAGTCTCTCTAGGCTGTTTTGTTTAAAAAAAAAAAAAAAATCAGTTGTTTTGCTTATTTTATACTGTGCTAGAAATTGCTGCTGTTTCCATTTCACCTCTAGTCTCAGTGTGTGTCACGTGAAAACACTGTGCAAAGCCCACAACTTCTGTCCTGAGGTACAATCTCAGCACTGGCAGAGCTGTTACTAACATGAGTAGTGGTACTAACTTGCCTTTCTTTCTGTAAATTATGCATATCTTAAAAAGTTTGATAAGCTATTTCTCCCCGAGTCTAACTCTTAAAAGTGTGGTATTATCGATGTTTTTTCACTTGTTTCCTTTATTCCTTTGCTTTCTTTTTAATTTCTCACATAAGAAAAGATGTTCTTGCAGGCAAGAACTTCACCTACTTGTGTATGCAATGTCTACCCTTTTGGGATTCCCATCTTGAGGGCTATTGGTACTAATGCAGTATTCCATTTACTAAAAGGTATAGTAAATTATTAAGGAACAGATTCAGTACTAATTTTATGCACGTATATATATTTACACAAACATACACATGCATTCACTATTTATATATATGTATATATAAAGGAGGTTGCTGTGCACTGGTTGAAATGGACTGCTGAATTCAGTTTAAATCAGCTGGGCTGCCTGAGGCTCAGCCATTATTTTGTAATTTCTGTTTCTAGATCTGACGAGTGTCTTAGTCATAGTAATTTGAAAATCAATGACTGAAGAGTTAATGCAGGAGAGAGAGCTGCTAATACTGAAATCACTCTCATTTCAGGCAAGATATTTAACCCTGTAGGTTTTCATCTCTTATTGGTTATGTAAACAAATACATCTCCACCGAAATTCTGTTTTTCTTTGACTTTTGATTCCTTTTGTTGCTGGAACATATTATTTTTAACATATTCGTATAGGTGGTACATGGGTTTTTTGCTTTTCATTGGTTTATGTTTAGTTCGTCACTGTTTAACAGGAACTGATGCACCTAGATATCTATTTGTTCAACTTGATAAATGTGACCCAGAACTGCTTGGTATTAGTGATTTAAGTAGGTTATCAGAAATCTGTCTCAGGGATGACAGTGCCTGACAATTAAAGAAAATATTAGTGTCAAGGAGCTGTATTTATTAGATTGTATATGTATATATAATATATATATATTTTACCAATTTCATTTAAAAGGTCGTGTTGGATGCCTGGAATATTCTGGCAAAATGAATTTGTAGTCTGGAAAGCAAATGCAAAAAGAAGTAGAAATACCTCCTTTCTGGAATATTTAAACTGCAAAAGAGTAGCTATCGGTGTATATCTACCAGAATATTTAATTAACCCTGCATTTAAGTAAGTTAGCAACACTGTACTTTTTATCTAAAGGGCTCATTTAAAATGATTCTCAGTTGTTAAGCAAACAGTTGGACAAGCCCCATTTATCCCAAACACCRTGGGATCTGAGGGGCTGTTTACAGTTGGTAGAATCTAATTTTTCAGATTTTTTTGAAAAAGAGTGAACAGCATTAAACTGCTTAGAGCTTCATTAGATGAGTGTATTGAAGCAAGTTTGCCTTCCACATGTCCTAATTTCCATGAAATCTAACTGATGCAGTGATTGAACCCTCAAGCCCAGTAATTACATTCCTTTAAAAATTCTTCTGAATCCAACAGGTAATGCGTATCTCTGCCAAAACTGGAGAAGGCATCTCAGATATGTGGGATAAAATGACGGAATTTCGTGACCTCGTGCTCATGAGTGGTGAGTTGATTGCCAAACGACGGAAACAGCAGAAAGTGTGGATGTGGAATCTCATCCAAGAAAATATGTTGGAACATTTCCGGAGTCACTTGGCAGTCAAGGATAAAATTCCACTTTTAGAAGAAAAAGTTCTTAGTGGTGTCTTTTCTCCTGGGCTGGCAGCCGACCTACTACTGAAAGCATTCAAAGATGGTCTCTAAGCATATATATTCTATGGTGTTCTTGTTAAGTGCTTTATGTAAATTTGAACATTAAATCCAGTTTTTCTATGTGTGGATTCAAATGTTTTACTACAACAGACACTAATAAAATATCCACCCAATACTCTATGAATATAAAGAAACTGACTTGGGAAAAAATTACACTGTAGGATTCTGTGTATGAGAAGAGCATGACAAACCTATATATGAATGGAAACACTGCTTTTCAAAAAATACTACAGATTGTATTTGGACAGAAGTACATTTCTAAATCTTCTGTTTGTACACAGCATAGATTTGTTGGTGGGCTTTTTGTTTTTGTTTTTTTACACACATCTGAGGGGGACTTTTTTTTTTTTTTTTTTTTAAGTGACCATACTGTAGAGTTATAAATGGTATGTCTTTATTGCAAATAGAAGCCAGCACTTGCCTTGTTCTGCTTATCAGGAAAAAAAGGGTGTATCTGTTTCTGCTCTACATGCATAAAAAACCCTGCATCCTGTTATCTCAGGAAGCACTGTTAATACTGCTGTTAAATTTTGCAGAGTGATCAAGATTGTATATTCAATATAGCAAAACTTTTTTTTTTCCCTAATGGCCAAAAATGTGTTTGTGATATAATGTGACTGTCTTTGGATGGGTGGGAGAGAAAAGATGGGTGTTGCAGATTTTCATGCTAATGATGGGGCCATCTTAGAGTCTGTTGACACTACAGGTTTCCACTCTATTACAGCATCAGCTGTTGCCAGTATGTATTGCCTTTTCCTTCATCACCTTGAGTGACAGCAAGAATGTCAGACTCTGTGGAAGCACCCTGACCACAGTCTTAGTTTTAAATAAATAGCGTGCATATAAATAGAATAAAGTGTTAATAGAGCCCTGTTTAGAAGGTATAGTTTTTTGTTATATTCTACGAGAAGGGAAATTTTTTTTTTACGATTCTACTTTCTAAATGGACATTTTAATACAAAAGCAAAGTTTAATTAGATTACGTTTTAAATGTAGACTTCATGTGGAACCTGTCATCCACCATGTTTTAATAGCAAATGCCTTTATACTAGAATAATTGATCTCTAGCAATGATGGTTTGAGGTTTTTTAATTCGACTGCAGTAAATCTTTCAGGTTTAAACAAAATACCCAGGGCTGTGGGTTTTTTTGTCCCCTATAGAAGATGTGACTACTCAGGATCAAAAGTACATTTTTGGACTTCCCTTGAGAACAAATTTGGAGACATTTTCCTAATCCATGATCTGGAAAGCAGGGTTCATTTGATATTAACTAAATATAAAGAATAAAGTGGAAAAATGCTGATTTTGGAGACTTGGCAAAAAAGCAGTAAAATAGGACTTTTTTTGAGCCTACTGTTACTATGTAAGTTGAATTTTAAAAAAGCATAGAAAGTGATAATTTTTTTGATACATTTTTTATTTTCTTGACACACACTGAATGGGATGGACTAGTGTCTTTTTATTTAAGCTTAATTTTACCCCTTTGGGTCCCTAAGAAGTCTGTGTTTCATACAGTGATTGAGTTCTGGCAACCTGAGTCTGAATTTTTGAGACAATTCCAGGGCAGCAACAATTGGATTGCTTAGATTCTCTTTCTTTTTTCCTTCAGTTTTTTCCAGAGCTGTTCTTTTCTCCTCCTTCTCCCATCTCCATTGTTATGTACACAGTTAAATTTTGTCTTCTTTTTAGATCCCTATGCTTCGGAATTTTATTTCCTGCCTAGGTATAGTTTAGCAACTATCAGAAAAGATGAATGAGTGTTGAAAATGCCAAGGATTTTTTATCCTTTGATTTGACAAAGTGACACAAATTAAACAATGTAGAAGTCGTCTCCACTGGCAGTGCTAGGATTTGGTTACTTTTCCTATTATATGATGGTTTCTGTCTTATTGCCTGTATATTTTCACTCTAAAAATACAAAGCAAAAACAGAAAGTGAAAAGCAAAATGCAAAGCAAAATAGAAATACTTTGTAATTAAAAGCAAGAATCCCCATGTATATTTGCAGTGAGATGCTAACAAAGAGCATTGTGGTTGTTTGTGGGGCATGGAGCTGAGGCATTTCTCTATGAAGAAATTTTGCAGCAGAGTAGTTTGTATGAGTGGTTTCTACCGCATAAATTGTCAGAGCTGCAGTGCTCTAACCCCCTTATCCCTATTTCTTAAACTCTTCATCTTAAGTTGCTAATTTGAGATTGCTGCAGTCAGTTTGTAGAAGTAGCGAAAGGAGCGTAGGGGCTGGCAGAAACACAAGGACTTTGTTATGACCTTGCTGAATTGTCATCATGARAAAATGTAGTGCTTACAGTTTCTTTTCTATTTAAAAAAACAGTTTAGGTTTCTACTAAATATGAAAGAAAATACCCCAAACCAAAAGCTGTGTCTTATAACCTCTCAGCTCTAAAAACCAACTGTATTTTGATGGTACCTAGCAGAAGGAATGACAGTCAGATGGAAAATGAACTCATGAGACAGCATCATTTCACTGGCGGGTTCTCAACTTTTCAGTAGTCCATTTGTTTCAGGTGACAGTTTCTAAGGTGAGATCATTTGTGCTTATGTTTTAGATCAAACCCTTGTCATTACTTTTTCTGTGTCAGGGACTACTATTTTTCTATCTGTTATAGTTGAACTATCAAGCCAGTAAAATAGAACCTGTAACTTTGTTTAAATAAGGGCTGCTCTAGCAGAATACATTTTATCACTTCAGGGTTTGTTTTCTGAACCCAGATCCTTTGATCTGCTCTAGCTGCTGGTCACCATTGTTTCTTCATCTTGTTGCTCCTTTTTAAATATGGTTATTTTACTAACAAACCCATAGGAGAGGATAATACAGTGGCTTAAGCAAGTTCGACTTTCCATTCAACTGTATTTTTCTCTTATTTGAACATTGAATGAAAATTAGATTTGCCTTATTCCTGTGTTCATTTGTGCCTCACTCTTCAATATACACAAAAATAGCCTTATACCAAACTGGGTCTTCAGAAATGACATGGTAAATGAGGTTCCCTGTTTTGTTTTTCAGTGATTCTCCAACCAAATTGAAAAAGTGAAGTTTTGTATTGCGTGAACTGAGACTGAGATGTGAGAATCAAATTCTTTTCTAGCTTGTAAGCTATTGCTGTGAAATGGTTTGGGGTCAACTGTTACTGAATTAGTTGTGCAATTTTGTTTATGTCCTGACCCTCTGGGAAAATGGATTGTTTTCAGAAGGACTGTATAGTTTCATTTGGTGGGCTAGAATTTAGTAAACAATTTAGTGTTTCCCAAGTTGGGGAATGGCATTTGTAGCTCTATGGGATTAAATGGGGTAAAATGCACTAAAACATTGTCATTCAAGTAAACAGGCTTCCTGAAAAACCGTAGTAAGCAAATCTGTTGAGTAGGAGGGTGACATACTCCTTAGCTTCTAGATTTAAGTTGTTCTCCTGTTAACATTGTAAACCACAGCTACTGTAGAACAGGATGGGAAAATATAACTGTATGAGAAAATAATAGCAAGATTAAGTTTGTAGCTAGAGGTATGCTAAACTATTAGACAAATTAATATGGGAGGTATGGAACAAACTTTTCAAGTATGCAAACTCTTCTGTTCTTCCAAGTCTTGCAGTTGTATGTAAGCATGAAATTTTTCCCCAAGTCCCTGTATAATAGATGTTGCTGATGTTTCACAGCTGGAAAAACAAGTGTGATGAGATCAAGTGATTTACCCAAGACTCTGAAACAGGTCAGTAGAGTATAAGGGTTGCAGTTCAGTACTGTTTACTCTGAGCCCCACGTATATTTACGGCCATGTTACTTAAGGTTGAAAAAATGCTCTTAGCAAGTTCATGCTCTTAGTGTGACTTATTCCTTTCATATCTAATCTCTCTGTTTTCAGTGACAGGACCCAGTGACCCTTTCTTGACTACTGTTCTGTTGTAATGTCCTGCTTTAAGTAGCTGAAAACTTTTCCTTGATATCTGATCTGCCCTCGTCTTTTGCAAATTCATTACTTCCTGTTATACATGCCTATTCAGTCTTTGTGTTCTCCTCATGTATATTGTATCTTTATTTGTGAAATTTGCAGTGTGTGTTAGCTATCTTTTTGTGGGTTTTGAGGGGGGTTTTTTTGAGTTAATGTAAAGAATGCAAATTAACTTTTTTTGACTTAAACAGATCCCTTTCTAAAGTTTGCTTTCTTAAAGTAATATGGCAAGACTGAATTATTGACTTACTCCATGTGTAAACATAGTCATTTCCTTTATATTTTTTTCTTGCTTAGAGTGTCCTGTTTTTTCCTTCTTGGATGCACAGTCAAGAAATAACATCATTGGTGGTTTTTCCATGAGTTGAAATGTGAAACTGTTCTTTACAGAGCTTAATACTTCTGTAACCATTCCTTCTGGACTGTTCTAAAACAGATGTCATGTGAGGCATGATGGAACATAGGTAGATAAAATGCATTTAAAGAAAAATTGGTGTGTGTCCCTGGAACTTACAATTTGAACAGTCTGTAGTGCTCAGACTACTAACAGGGTTCCTCTTTTAAAAAGTAGCTCAAATATTCTGTGATTCTACTCATTACTATTTCTTTAAAACATAATCCCCCCTCCTCCCCCCGCAATTGGAACATAAAATTTGTGGATTGAGAATAAAAATTTTAAAAGGAAAAGTTTGTAAGCAATTACAATGCCTTTTTTAGAGTGGAAGCATTATAAACATATATTGTTCCCTGCTGCCATAAATACGTGCAGTCTGTTGACAAACAAACGAGGAAAAGAGGAGCTGACATTCATGGTAGTCTATGGAGATGGTATGTTATGGAGCAGAAAGAATAATATCTACTCTTCTATTTTTTTCTCTAATGGGAACATAAGCATTATGTTAGACAAAGATAACGCCAATTCCTTTTTTTAACTTTTTGGATCTGTATATTGAGAGGGACTTGTCCTTTGGAACTAGATGATTTTGTTTGGGATTATGCTCTAAGTGGGGAAAAAGAAGCTAATATGTTCAGAAGTCCTTGTAGTTTGAGTAAATGGTTGTTCACTTGTAACAAAAAGGAAAAACTTTACTTTTCAGAATGCACTTCTTTTTTTGCGGTTTTACTTGATGATGGGATTCCTGTATTTCTCCTTAAAACTACTATGGCAATGTGATTTCCCTTCTGTAAGTTAGTTACTTTCTATGTCTTCATTTTATTTTATGTTCAGATCTCTTTCACTGGTAAGGTAGTGTGAAAAAAATTTATTGTACCCTTTCTTTTAATTATTTGAATATTCAATGCTAATCCCTAATTAACATTATTTTTACTTTGTTTCTATTATTGAAAGTGACTAAAGATTCTTGAGCACTGAGCTGGCCTGCACTTTGGCTGACTGCGGTAGCTGATGACGTGTAATGTACGTATAGTGAAAAGATACTCTCTTTGCTTGTGTGGCTTGTAGCATTATAATGTCGCACTGCTAAAGGTTTCTCTCAGTCCCAAATCTATAACACAAAAATCCTGTTTGCAGTTTTCTAATTGCAACCAGCGGAAGACAAGAGTAGTGTTAGTTTTTATGACTTGTTGCTTAGCAGCATTGATCAACAAAAGTACAGCCTTTTCTTTTCCTGTAACCTTGGTGAACCTTGGCTTGGACAGAGCTCACCAGCAGAAGACAATGAACTTCTGAAGTCATGCGAAACAGTTGTTCAGTGTCTGTTAGCAGCATCTATGGCAAACCATCTCTTTGCTTCCTTTATTATCTTTGCCCTTTAGTCTTCTTTCTCTCTCTTCCCAAGCCTTTGAAGAAATTGCTGGGTGGAGGATGGGAAGCTTAGAGACAAGCCAACTGTGCAAAGATGCATTCTGCCATGGATGGGGGGAAAGGATCTGAGCTGCTCCCCCAGCTGTGATGTGAGACCTTGCTCTCATGGCAGGAGAAACCGAGTTCAACCACCAGACTGAGGCTTATTCCTATTTAGAGAAACTTTCCTGGTATTTTGGAGTAGGCAAAATATTCCACCAAGGAAAGGGAAATTAGGGTAGAAGGAATTTCCTGGTTTACACTTCTTAGGAGGGAACTGAGCTAGAAGGGAGATTGAATGCTTGTGAAAATGAATAGGGATTTGCAGTGAGGGTAGAAATCAAGACAATATTCCCTTTTTTCCCTCTGATCAAGTCTGTCAGAGCCTGTTTAAAGAGTAAGTTGCATGTTTCATCTTTGTTTGGTCTTCATTTCTAGAATGCAAATTGTTAGTAGATAACTGGACAAAGCATTTTTAATGACATCATGACATGCACGAATTAATGTGTCCTATAACATCAGAAGCTTAGACTGAGAATTACTGCCATCCAGATGCTTGTCTTTTAATTCTAGTTCTAAGCAAAACATAACTAAGTATTTGTATGCTTTTTCTGCCAAAAGTGTTTTGAATCAGAGACATCTGTAAGATTGTAGGCGTTATGGGGAAAATAATGCCTGGTCAGACAGGCTATAGGCTTTCTCCTTCCCTCTCTCTTACCTGCAGTACTTTCTCCCTCTACCAAAACTTCAGGATTTGTTAATAGCTGTTAATAGCAGTATGGGTATTAAAAGGTCAACATATGTGTCACAGGTCTGTTATGCTCTGTTGTCCTGACTGTTCTGAACTTCAAAGAAAAACTCTCCTGTTCAACTATCCCAGTCTCATAAAATTCATGAAGAAGATATTCATATTGTTCTAATTGTGCAAAGGAGATCAGATCCTTGTTCCAGAAAAGACAGCCATACAAGAAGCTGGTTTCTATCCTATATGTCATGTCAAAAGCATGGCAAGTATGGTGTCTACCAGAACTCAACCAAGTGAAATGAACACCGAACTATAATACGAACAACTCTGCAAATATTTGTATGATAAAAATCTGTTTTTGTTGAAATTGCACAAATATTAACAAAGAATAGTCTAAGTAGAAATGCTGGGTGGTACCTGAGACTAAGAAAAATGATTTTCTATGCCCTTGCTTGCTGGACAGAGCAGATTTTGTTCACCAAAATGATAATTTTTTGAGCTGTGAATGTGATTTGTCTGGTTGTAGTGGACAACAGCTCAATAAGCTTTTACAAACGCTCAGTTTCAGTAAAACACTTTTTTTTTTGATATTTAAAAACACTGTGATGCACAATACCTGACCCTTATTTTTTTCTGTGAGCAATGGCAACAGAAACTAAGTAGATTTGAAAATATATGTTTCAAACTTAAGGTAATTAAAATATTGTTATCTTTCACCTTTCCTTTTAGATATCCATTAGAATACGGTGTTTTCTTATATGCGGAAAAACATCTTTACTGTGAGATTCCTTAGCGTTGTCATCTCCACACGTGCAACAACTGGGCAGACTATGCCTGCTGCACAGTACTAGCACAACTGAAAGCCACTAAATGTTTTATTTCCATACCAAGATAATCAGTTCTTTTGATTTATTACATGTTGAACAGGAAGGTCCCAGGTTCATCTCTTGCAGGATGCCCATGGCTTTTGGTTTAGTTTTAAGTACTGCTCCACACACACATTTCAAGCCCAGCCTATTCCTTGCTGTGCTTTTGCTCATATTAGAAATGCTGCCATTTCTCCATACCTTGCCATCAGTAAAGGATGGCAAGGGATGGCATGTGCCCAACTGTGACTGAATAGGGGTCCTAGAATACAGGCCATTTGAGTTTTGTCCCATTAATGGGTCAGTTTTCCACTTTTGAGATAGGAAATTTGATATACAATGAGACAGAAAATTTCACAGGGAAACTAGAATAAGTTAAAATAAACTTGTTTAGTCCATGGCCAACACTTTCATCTTAAAATATTGCTTTGGAGACATGCACAAATCCTGTAAGTGAATCTAGTCTGGATATTTCTCATCTAACATTTTGAACATGCATCCTTGGTGAGCATCTAAAGTACAAAGACATTTCTGTGGGACAGTTTGGATAGTGTTTGGTTTCATAATTTTGTTTCTTTATYGGATCCTGCCTGAGATTAAGACTGTACTAAGTGGCTCCTCAGATTAGTGTGGTGTTTTCTCTTATAGACTGCATCATAAAATCAACCCAAACTTGTGAAGAAAAATAAGATTGCGGTGGGAAGCTCAAATGCAGATTTAAAATCTTGCCCAAGCTGCATAGAATAAAAGCTTCTCTTGTTTTTTGGTTTTATAAATCTAAACACAGGAGAAGAGAACATGTTATGGCTTTTAATCTAGAGTGTTTATGGTAAACTGCCTTCTTTGCATACCAAGAAGTTGCAACAGAGATAAACAAATTGCTACAAATGACAAAGGTAAATCTTTTTATTCTGAAAATTACTTCTCAGACAACTTTGCAGTACTTTTGTTTTCTAGCTTCCCATTAATGAAGCAATGACAGTGATTTACAGAGAAAACAAAACTGCTTAGTTTTCTTATGATGAGACTGCGGAAAGGGCACGTAATGTGACATGATATTTGAAAGCTAGCTGGGAACAACTGCAGCTTTTATGTCTCAGTTGCAATATATATAGCGAGCCCTTAGATGGTGCTGTATAGCAAGGTCAGCCCCTCGTGACTCTGTTCAGCATGTGAGGTGGTAGCTGCTCTACAGAGTTAGACATTAGGGATGTGTTTGTCCCATCTGAAAGTATGCTTTAATAAAACAGTAGAAGGCTTCCTTAGCAGCTCTCTGGTTTCTTGACCCACTAATCTTGGACTGCTGCTGAAATTTAAACATTTTTTCCTGAAGGTGTCAGGTAAAAGAAAGTTGATTCCCAAATGCTGTATGAATAAGACGTAGAAGCAAAAGTGATCATCAGAGCCTATRTAAAGGTGTCCCACAGAAGTCAAAGCTTTCTGCCTAGTRGTGGAAATGTCCTGTTTTCTTTCCTAAGTGTTATATCTAGCTGCATGCTATGTAGTGCCTATTCCTGTCCCTTGTTTTCTACATATCTGTGGATCCATAGCCCAGGTCTAAAATTTCACCTTAGTTCAATCTTGAGAACATGGATAAACTATCTCTGGGCACTGTTAATTAAGACTGTTAAATGCAATCTGTCAGTAGAGACATTTTAAATATTAAATAATATATTCAAACCTAGATTTCAATATATATATGTGTCACGCTGTCATGCTATGAAGTTTCAATAGCAACAACTGAGACAGTAATGTAGTAAAATAAAAAAGATGTTTATTTCCTCACACAAGTTCTTGGATTAGTAACATCCATTAAAATAATGCGATTACTAATTTAGAAAGGATAACACAAAACCATCAGTTACTAATTTAGAAAGGATAACCTGAAACCGTCGATTACTGCGTTATTAATTGGAAGCACTGCTTATCCCTACTTGAAAGCTTTCTTGTTCACTCTCCTAGTGAGAGGGCTCTCAACCTCGAGGAGTTACCTTCACCCAGCGTCCCAGGAAAAGGGGAGGGGGGGAATACTCACGGTCCAGCYGGAGAGGATGRTCAGGTCACGTTCCCGTCCCTGCTCAAACTCTCCTAGCTGCCAAGTCTCTTTTTATACAGCTGGGGCTCTGGGCAAACACTGCTTTTGCTGACTTTTTGCGAGTTTCACAGTCACAGGACTGTCTGTTTGTCTGCTCGGGAGGACCCCGCTAGCGAGGCAAGACCACAGCACCTCCGTATTGCTTCTTCCCTCCGCGGGGGTCCGTGCAGGTTCCAGGTGGCAGACTTCACTTCTGCAGTCTTGTTAATCATTCCACAGCCTTGCGCATATCAGTCCTTGCGCATATCGGCTGGTAGACGACTTTAGTCCTGTTAAGTCCTCTGTTCAACAGCTTTGCACAGTCAGCTCTTGTGCTATTAGTTCTTCTGCATATCAGTTGACAAACTTCAGTCCTGTTAACTTTTCACTTGCCTGTCAATATGCTAATTATATGCTATAATTTAATGCCTATAAAACTTGAACCCTGTCATGCTTAAGCTCTATGTCTAATATGTTGTCTATCTATCTGTAAAACATGATATTTTTATATAGTGACTGAAGAGTTTATTAAGGGCTTTTGAGGATCATTGCGACAGAAAAATAGTATTCACCCTGGTAACTTCCTGACATAATTATGGGTGTACTATTGTGGCTTTCAGGTTAAATCTTCCACACTGCAGAACTCACTTTATTTCTAAAGAACTGCTGGATAGGGGGTGCAGATTTGGGGATTCGAGTTGTGCCGTTAATTATAAATAAATTGAAATGGGTATTTTTTTCAGTGGGACGGATCTCAAGCCATGAGGTAGGTTTTGTTTGGAAGCTGGCTGTGAATTTGTGAAAGGAAGTTATTAGATAACTCTTCAATACAGTATCAGTATCCGGCTTTTTCTTTCATAATGAGGCAAGGGAAAAGTGAGATGTTGAAGATAACTTTATCTCTGCAGATTGGAAAAGTGCTAAGTAGCTAAGTGCTTTTCTTTTTCTTTTTCTTTTTTTAAGTTAGATGTATAGCCTTCATATAGCTTTATTATGTRCTTATGCAGATTTCTATAATTTGGGAGTAGATGAGATTATTTCCCATCTTTTCCCACAATATGAGAGGGTTAAACCTAGGAGTATTCCACCAAAGCAAATCAAATAATTTCATGTTTTCAGAATGACTTCATTTAGTCATGACTTTTATTTATTTTGAGAAAGAGAGAAAAAGAGCTAGTGTTTTTACAGTCTCTGCTGTATTTTTTTAATCTTTGTAACTTCCTATAAGGTAACTTTTTTTTTTTTTTTAACTTTGAAATATTCCAGGCTACATAAATTGAGTATCCACTGTGTGTTCTGCTTGTCCCAGTAACTTTCATCCTATGGTCTCTGCATGCTGTTATTTTAGGTGTATCCTTTACCATTATGTGAGTCAAGTTAACATTACCGCAAATTCTGCTGGCATATAGCTGGGAACAAGTATTGAGTCTTTGCGTGTTGAGCAGCTCTGTAGCTAAAATCACTGATAAGTTAAATGTTACTAGGTATGACTTGTAGCCTAAACATAGTGGCTATAAATTCTCACCTGTGCAAAGGGAATCCTGTAGCTCTGCTCAATATGTTTTTCCAGCTGCAGCTGAATTTCCTCTGGGTTAAAACCCTTAAGCAGCTGTAGCAATGTTTCACATTGATCTAGCACTTTTCACCCTCAAAGCTTGTTCAAATATTTGAACTCAGTAAAGCACTTCACAGTGTTGAGAGTAGGCAAGTATCACTACAACTTTATAGAAAAAGGAACAGCCACTGAGAGGTTAAAGTGACTTTCCCTCACCACACAGTAAGTCAATGGTGGAGCTGGAATTACAGCTGGGGAGGTTCCTGGCTCTTGCCACACTACAATGCTATGTAAAAAGGTCATTTCCCAAAATAGTACAAAAAGTTCCCATTCGTTATTGATAATAGTGCAACAAAGGACTCCAGCTGTATTAATAGGTCACTGTATAATGTCCTTAATGATCCATAATTAGCAACCCTGCAAAAATGGCAACACTGCCTTGTTCTGGGGTAGTATCACTTCCACAGTTAGTTTTGTCTACTCTTGATACGTATTTTTGTTTTGGATCTTCTAAAACAACCTTATTTAAAGTAAATAGGCACATTCAAAAATTATGTGTAAATGTCTTCCCCATTAATATCATGCTGAACTGCTCTGAAAGGCTCATCTTTCAGATCAGTATAACTCCTCCACTGTGGGAAGTACATGCCTGCAGGTGAGGGAGCAGCAGCGCAGGCACTTTTCTCTGTCACTTTGAAGCCATTGAGCAGAGGTTTGTCTGTGTGGGAAGAAACAGGAGGGAACAGTGGGCCTTTGGAGAAGGATATGCATTGCCTCCTTTCAGGCTAAGTGGCTGGCAACAGAGGATTTTGGTGACAACATTTTCTCTGTGTTGTGTGAGAGGGAGCCAGTGTGAGCACGACTGCACAGCGTAGGAGCTGAGGTACAAGTGTGTATTGGGGTGCCTAAGGAGGTGCCAGATTTGGTGATGGTCCTTCGGCTGTCCAGGGAGGAAAGGCAAACCTCATCGCCACACAGYGAGGCAGGGCAGAGGGAGCTGAGTGCTTGTGAAGGGATTTTCATGGAGGTTTGTTCCCTGCTAGACTCCATTCTTCAAATGTCCCCAGGGCTGGGGCATCTGGTAGGTGCTGCTTGATCCTGTAGATATTTTTACTCTGGCATTTATAAAATTCTGTAAATCTCCTTTGAACTTTGAAGTGGTAATCAGCATTTTTACTTATTGGCTTCAACAGTGTGCTTACTGAAGGTTTCTGTTTCGTGTTTTCTCTCTAAATAAATTATTTGAACTGCCAGGTAATTTAGCAAATCCAAAATAGGCACTGAGCGGTAAGTATGAAGCTTGAGGTTTTGGGGGTTTTTTGCTGTTTTTTTTTTTTTTTCTGCTAAATCTATGCATCTACTATTGACAGAAGAACAAAATGGTATTTTATCTTAGCCAAGTCTGAAATACTGTAGTGTGAATGATGGTGGGAGGAGGGATGTTCACAAAGCATCAAATCAATTTACTCAGCCCTGTTTTGGCCTGAGTTAGGGTGAAGTGTTTCAAAACAGGCAAACATAGTAAAAAAAAAAGACTGAGAGAAGAATGAAGATAGAATATTATGTAAACAAAATGTGTAAGTAAAGTTAAGAAACTAGAGCGTGTAGAGCATGGAGAAGCGGCAAGTAAAGGGGATGGGATGCTCTGCTCTCATCTGTACAGTAATATCTGCAGATATATGTATTTGAATTAATAAAGCAATAGGGGCTTTTTGTGCTGCATTTGCTTTTTAATGCTCATTGGTTGAAGTAATTGGCTGTACTGTTGTGGGCACTGGGAATGCCAGCTTGGCTCTTATGGTCACTGGCTTGTGAACATAACCTACCGGAGGTCAAAACACTGGAGAACCTGCTCTGTGTAATTCCCAGGGTAATGGTCATAATAGTTACTGCTTTGGAAAAGCAATGTAGATGGTCCCTGCCTTTATCTGGTTTGTTGCTTGTATTGAATTTTTTATATTTTAAGTATTTTTGCACCTGCTTAACTATTTTTGTAGGGATTCAGAATTTTTGAGGGTGCTTATTTTTAAACCACAATTCAGTTTAAACCACTGAAGCTGATCAAATAACTTGTCAAAGATTGAGCTGTAAAAGTTAGTCAGTATTTTTGAGTGATATTTTGGTACTTGATCAGTCATCCTACTCTCATTCTTCATGGTGATCAAGTCAGACAGAAATGGTCAACCAGTCCCACTTAGGAAAAACAGTGTACTTTCAGCCAGAGGAAAAAAAAAATCTCTTGTGATAGATTTCAAATGATTCATCGCAAATGCTGATGGTTMCATAATTTGAGCGTTGAGTACATCTGCCTTCCTCACGGTGGAACTCCAGAGAGACCTGAGTAAAAACATCCTACAAGAGGAGACAAATGATTTCTTTACTGAATGTCATAGTTCATGCTTCCTGGTTTCACAGTTTGGGCAGTGCTAAACTGGAGTCTCTTTGGCAACAAGAGAGGTTTCCAGGTCTGTGTGGTTTGTGTTTGCTGGTATCAAACGGCTTAGTGGTTCTCTTGGTATGAATCCTTTCCAAGAACTAGGGGATTGCTGTCAATCCTCAGCTTTCCTCCTGCAAACCTGTCGTAACACTCAGTATTTTAATATAAAACATGACATGAAACAGCCCATAGATTTTGTGATCCATTACCGGATCTGCTGAGGCTATAGCAAGGCTGTCAGGACATCGGCGACTAGATCTCCTCCCGTAAAGTTTACATTCTTGCATTTTTTGGGGTGGCAGAGTCGTACTTCCTCAGAATTTTTCTCTCTCCCTAAAAACCACCAAGTTAAAGGTAGCGTGGTTATCCGTATCAAAGACCCAATCTGAACTGGTTTGAAAATTGTTTTTTAATCACAGTGAATAGCCTTCTTGCACCATGCTGCTCCTTAAAAACACTCATTACCAGTTGCAATATGCATCTGCTATAGGGTGTTTTGGAACCTGCAGAATAGACTTACTTTGTCAAGGTAATAGTGGACTTTTTCTGGAATTAGGAGAATTCAGACCTCCTTAAAATTGGGCTCCTGTTTGCAACAGACCTGTGTATTTTTCCATCTTGCTAGAGAGCCTTATTTTTTTTTCTCTCTGCTGCTCTGTGGCTTGGTCAGGGCAACCTACATGCTGTATATCTGCCTGCACTTGTTTGGAGTTGATGCAGTGCACTGTGTGTTGTACTCGGATTTACAGCCAAGGTAAAAAGAACAACCACGTGTTACCATCTTTTTCSCCCCGCTAGGTATGTCAAACTGCTCTGTGTTCCTTCGGAAGCGCATTGAGCTACTCAGACCCAGTGGAAATGTGCTAAAGAAAATGCTAAGAGCCCTGAATCGATTGCTTCAGGTCTCATTTCCTTCTATGTTCTATATTTCTGGCTTGTTTTCAATCAGTTTTTTTTTTTTTTTAACTGCTTTGTGGTGGGACAAAACTACTGAGGATGTGAAAGGTTTTGCAGCTGGGAGAGAGGAGATAGAGAGGAGGCAAGATCAAGGCTCACAACTGTTGTGTCAATAACTTTAAAGGCATAACTTTTTAGAAGAGGCCTGTTTGCGGCTAAGTAGGGCAAAGCATCACTATTAGGCTGGAAATCTTGGTTCTGGAGCCCCCAAAGAGTCAAATCCATTGGGATACCTTTGTTTTTTCTAGGTATCTTCTGCTTATGTGGTGTGGACTTGCTAAAACTATCCTTCAAGCTTTCCTTCTCCTCCTATCTTTGGATTTGCATAAAGATGTATTTCTGCCATCTTCCTGGCAGTGGATTGCACTGCCTGTTGTTCCCGTTCCCCTAACTTCTGTCCTTAGATGGGAAGCTGCTTTGAGCTGGTGTGTAATTCATGCTGCTTTTAATAATTCAGAGCAAAATTCCACTTTTGCAAAGCTCCTCTCTTCCGTTTCCTTCCTGACAGTACCTTTGCGTCACTGTCTTCTGACTCATTTGGCAAATGCTGACAGACCTCACTCTAGCAAGAGAGGCAAGAAGTAATCCTGGCACTAAGAGGCACCTGACGGATGTGGCCCTCTTCACCAGTGTTAGATGTGATAAGGGAAAATGTGTTTTTCGGCTGGAGCTAGAAAAGGATCCTCACTAGTCCCTTGCCCAAACTGCTGACTGTTTCCCTTCAATAGATGTAGAGCTTCTGTCAGGCATCTGAGTGGCTGGTGTCACTTTATGAAGTCTTTATTTATAGATGTGTATAAAATCTAAAAATCAGACTTCCTCTATAACTTGTCAGCTTGCCTCTCCCAGAAGCTGGAGACTACAACTCTGGAGTACGTAAAGAAGTCTGTAGAAAGAGCACCTTTTTCTCAGAAAGACTTGTTTGTTTTGGTTTGGCTTCTGACTTGAGTTGTCTGCAAGTTCTTCCTGAAAAGAAGAAAATATTGCTATTGAAATGTAAAAAAAAAAAAAAAAAAAAATCACTGCAGTGTAGTTTTTAATATGATGTTTTTATTATTTCATATTCTGAGTAAAGGAAATCCTGTATAGTTGAGGGGACATATGATATAGTGGCAGCACAGACAAAATAAGATGTGTTGTCAGGAGATGAAGAAGGATAATTACTTGAATAAGGTGTTCATCTTCTGACATGATTTGTACAAGGAAGAGGGTAGACCACYGTAACCAGGTGTCCTGAGCAGCTGGTAGGGCTGGCTACGGTTCCCCTTCCCAGGACATGGGTTTAAATTATGCCATCCTGTTTGATCATAAACAGGAAGCATGGGATGATATACAAAGAACCATATTTTAGACGGGGCGTACCTCAGGGTTGACTTCTGTGCCTTATAAATTAAGAAAAACCAGTCCTTTTGCTTCAGGGCCAAACTGTGAACCATGGCAGATGCATTCTCCATTTCCTAGCTACGTTTGCATTAATCTTCTGTCTTCTGACTCCTCTCCTGTCCAGAATAACCTGCAGGATAGGTCAGGGCACAGCCATATTGAGCGCTTTGGTCAGAGCCTCGAACTCCTGCCTCTCTGTCCTYGGAGAGTTTTGCTGCCAATCTTGGGCGTTATCACCTGAGCCTCAGCACGTCTCTTTAATGACCTGAAGCCCACATGGGGTCTAGTGCAGGCTTGATCGTCCATAGCCAGATAAACCTTGATTATCAGCAAGAGAAGCTACGTGGGATATACCAGTATGGCTGGACAGAGGGGAGGTGCTGTCTGGTGGGCAGAGGCTGCCGTCTTCTCCTGGGTTATCTCTGCCCAGTGTCCCAGATTGCCCCCTGCTTCCTTCCCTGCAGCTTCGGAGCGCTTGGCAGCTGCCCCAGCCCTGCCTGCACCTGGGAGGCTTCTGCGTTCACGCACCTTCCAGCTGTGCGAGCTTTCAAACACCTTTGAATGGGCAGAAGCGGGTCTGTCCCTGAAGGCAGCTTTCTTCGTTGGCYGTCCTGGTTATCGTGTGGGAGACAAGATCACCATCAGAATTCAGGTTGAATGCTTCCTTGTGATGGGGTAAGAGTTCGGGTTTCACCTGATTAACAGCATTAACTGGTGTATTTTCCCCATACAATATCAAGTGTTGCAGGTGTTCTTTTGTATCAACCATGATGTGAAGATCTCTGTGAGGAGAAGATTTACGGGACTTTGCAGTCTCACTGTAGAAGCAGGATAATTGTTTAGAGTTTGTTATGACTCTGCAAGTTGTTGTGGTATTTTGGCCACCCTCTGCCAGAATGGAGCAAAAGGAGGCAGAGTATGTGCACTTCTTTGTGAGTACTGTTGAGGTAGAGGTCTGCTGGCTTTCAGTGTTTGCACAGTAAATTCAATGTCAATATATGTATAGACAGCAGATCGACAAGGAGTTTGAGGTAAATAGCCTTTCTTTTTGAGGTTTCTCGAGTGAGCTGCAGAACTAAGGGAGTTCTTTGAGCTTTTGCCCAGTGATGAGCTGGCAGATGACTTGGGCAGGAGGTAGCCCCTGGTGGCTGGGCAGTGTCAAGGGTAAGCTTTGAAACCTGCAAGCTTTTGGCAGCTAGGGAACACACACACTAGAGACTGCAGAGGCCCAAAGTCTGCGTGGCTGCTGGTGAAGGGTTTCGGTGATCTACTTTATTTGCATTTGGTCATTAASAGCAGAAGCTAAATGTCTCAATTCCTTTGTCAGTCTAGCCCAGGATGCTAAAAAATATCCCACAGAAAATGTCTTTTCTGAACTATAAAAAAAATACTACCCATTTTGTTTTGCATCTCTGAAGGTGGAGGGTTCTTGAACTCTCTGCTACCAAATAGGAGTCTGGATCTTGAGAAACTAGCGAGTAGGTGGCAAAAAACTAATGACAGGACAGTATGTRACTTGTGATGCTGACAGCAATTATTGAAAGTTGAAGAACTGGCTGTTAGGGTGACAAAATTGAAAATTCATATGCCCATTATGAGATGCTGATGAAAAAGATCCAGTTTCTGACAAGTCCTAAGGAAAACCTCTCTGTGTGAAGGGTTTTGTGAACTGGATTCAAAGGCTGTTGGTCAGAACGTGGCTGTAGTGCTCATCAGGAACCACAAATTCTGCTCAACAGGAAATTCCTGTGTTTGTTTCTAAAACAGCAGTTCACTGGAAAAACCTTTGAGCAATTCTAATTACTGGATATTTTCTTTCCCTGCTTTCTTCTGAAGTGTTAGTTGTTAGTAGTGAGAGTGGGATACTGGAACTGAGGAATGAATGGGCTGATGTAGCAGGGTAAACCCTTTTGCCTCATATGAAAGAAAACCGTGTGCAGAATGAACTTTTCATGTAAATGCAAAAGGTCCAGAGRAGGGTGGCGGGGATGATCACAAGTATGAAATGGGCTCTGTTCGTGGTGACAGTAAACAGACTGGGGCTGTCCAGCTGGAGGGCCTTTGGCAGGCAGCTATAAAATAGCTTGGGGAAGGCAAATTGGGAGCTATTTTTGTAACACAAGTAGTGAGGGGACAACTTAGGAAATTACTGGGTTGCAGGCTTGCAGCAAACAAAGCACTTTCTCACATAGTGGGTTTACATGTGAATTCTGGAACTCACTGCTGAAGCTAAAAATGGGTTTAAAAAAAAAAAAAAAAAAAAAAAGCCAGGGCTGTGGTTTCCCGGGGCACTGTGTCGTGCAAGGGGCGAGGACTGCGCTGAGCCCGGGCTGCCGCGGGCCTGGCTCCTGCCGGCCACGTGCGCCCTGGTGGGCTCGCTGTGACTGGGCAGCGTTGCCGCTGTTGTTTTAAAGAAGGTGCTTGAGCCAACTTGTGGGTATGCATGTTGCATGCATGTAATAACCTGTTATAATATACTTGACATTGTGTTTCTGTAATAATTGGATGTGATTTAAATTTTATTATGAAATTATTAGCTTTAATAGACTGGCCACAGGAAAGTAACAATGTGTTTATCACAAAATGCATTTATCCATAAAATATGATATCCCAACATGTCTGAATTTGGGGAAGCAATGGGCTTGTACACCCTTAATTATATTTTCCTGGTTTGAGTGGCTGGAAGACTGTTCTTTCTGGTTYATCTTAGAGAAATCAGTCACTTTGAATAAGAATGAACCTTGACTGGTGGCAATGAAATCTTGACACTGTATCACCATATAACTGGATTTTATTTATTTTTAATAGAAATGTCAACTTAAAAGATACAGTGCATATTTTTAAATCACATTAACATTTAGATTTTTTTCCATTAAGTTTTAGGTGTGCAATCCCATTAAAAATGGGTAGCTAGCTATAAAAACATGAAGTCTTAAAGCTTGCTTACTAAATATTTGGAGTGCAAACAGACATCACTGGTAACACAAGAGAATGGAGCTATCTGGTTACATTTAAAAAGTGTCACTGGCATGACTGATAGGCCTCAGCATATGCATAGTATTATTTCAGTATCATGCGGATGGAGCGAGCAGCCCTGCAATTACTTATCTTTACTTACATGCCCATGCCATTTAAATTTTTTTTCTCAATTTTAGGAAAAAACATGCTGTGATTTTTTTTTTCCCCCCCTGAAACAGCTACTGCTTCTAACTGTAATGTAATGCAATGTATGCTGTGTACTAGAGTGACTAAATGTCAGGAAAACATTAAGCCCTGCAATACAAGATAAACATGGCGTGTATAGTTTCTAATAATTTATTTGCTGGTCCTAGCAAGAAATTCTGCATTAAAGTACTCATACAGTTTTAGAGCATTTATTCCTACAAGGGAACCAAATGACTTTTTTCTGTCTCCTCAGGTGGCAGTTGCCCTCAGCATCCCAGTGCGGGCTGCATCTGTAGCACCACACTGCACTGTGCGCATGCTGGGCTGGCTGGGGCGCCGCGGCAGCACAGTGCTCGGCTCTGGTCCGGAGCTCAGCCCTCTCGGCAGCACCAGTTCCTCAGCGCTCCTCATGGCCTGGCAGCGCATCTGCCGCAGGTTGGGCAGCTGATAACGGCAGGCCACTCCTGAGCAGGATCTAGATCAGGCTTATGCGCTTATTTGCGATAACTGTGATGTGACAGAGATGGTGAGAGCAAGCAGGGGAAAAGGTGCTTGTATTCATTCATAATATAGGTTCATATATTCATTCATAAATAGGTTCTAAAGTCCTATGAGTGATCTTTGCGTGATCATGTTAGTTACATCTTTGACTCTCCCAGCTGGCTTCCTGTTAAATCTGTTACAAAGCAAATTCCTCCGTCTAGCCTGTCAATGACCATTTCTGTCTTAATAGGTAAAGAATCAGGAAAGCCTTTGATATTTATTGACCAGCCAGCAAGTGAGGCCTGTTTTTGGTTTGGGTCACATTAGCCCATACTGAGAGTGTTGGCATGAGGTTTTTAGGAGCTCAGTGATAGAAAACATTTTTCTATTCTTTATTTAAACAGACACCTTCTCAGAAAAGTAACAGTCCAAAATTTGCCATTCCAATGAAACACTGGCTGAGAAGAACTGGAAAAGAAGGTATGTGATAGAAATTAGAGGTTTAAAAAGTTAAGTAGAGCAGAACAGAAATACATGCATACAACAGAGGCTAATACAGAAAATCAAAAAGTCTTTTTCAGTAATGCTATCCTAAATTTGAAAACTGTTTTCTTTTTAGAGTTGTGCCATATGTTTTATTTTAAATGCATTTGAGGGGGGGAGGGAAACTGAGCAATTATTACAAAATCTCCTAGTATGGAAAGGCCCATCCCCTGCCCCTTAATGACTTAAAGTAGGCTGCTAAGCCTTCGCACAGATGCACAAGGCTGCAAAGAAATGCTCTTGCCAAGCCAGATTATCACTTCCTGCTCTTCCATTGCACAGGGTTTTTTTTAAATTTAATAAAACAAACATTTCCAATTGGTTTCCCTCCTTGCTACCTCTCTGTTCCTGCCGTATATTATCAGGCAGCCTTTTTTTTGAGTGGTGGGTACTCTTGAGAGTCATGCATGTAAATATATCCACATCCAGGGGTCTTAAAGAAAGACAGCTGTTGTGCACATGCAGCACAACAGCTGCATTTCTGATGTGTTGCCTGGTATCCAGCAACTGGATGGCAGCCTAGTACACGTAGTGTCATTTTCCCAAGAGCTATACAGCAAGACCACAAGCCAAGTAAAGTCTGGTCTTTGTTTCAAACGTAACCTATTAACTCAGCCTAAATTTGTCAAAACATTTGTGATTTCTGAGCAGTCCTGACTGGCTTTATGCCACAAGCGCTGTACTCCAACTGACATGCTCTCCTGGCGAACCTGGCAGCTGTTTGCTTCCTCAACCTTCCCATCAGGATTTTGGGCCCAAGTGGTGACTGAGGACAAGCTTTTTAAAAGCAAGTAATGGATTTAGTTGTTGAAGGTGAGCCACCTTGAAAACACCCGTCTTTCAGGGGCGTGAACTCAAGGCACAAAACCCACTCCAGTGCCTTTTCCAGGGGCTTATGCTGGGCACTTGGGCCTTGGCCTCCCCACATCCAAGATTAGCCATTGCTTTTGGAAGTCTTTGCTTATCTGGCAGTTTCTAAACTTCAAAGGAAAAGACCATGCAACTGCCCTTGCAGACTGCTTGAGCGCAGCTGTGATGAGAGGGTGACAGGTGGCTTAATGCAATTCCACAGACCGCAGCAGTGGTTGGCAGCCCTCTGGTTAGGAGCTTTATTAGCTCTTAGAAAATATATAGCACAGCCAAGGCTGTGCAGGCTCCTGCACAGTCTGCCTGAGCTCTGACCCCTTGGGCAAGAGGCTACATTGCTTTTACAGCCTGTACTTAACCTTGCTGCTGGGACTTGTCAACAAGGAGGCCAATTAGCAGCAGATATGATGGTGGTTGATATAATGCAGATGGCTATTTGTTAGGAGCACAACTGATATTTTTAACACAACATGTATTTTAAAATATGGCTCTGCATAAATGATGGCACCTACTGCAAAAAAAAAATCTCTCTACAGTTAACTGTGTTACAGAAAATACTAGTTGACTTTTGGAGGTTTTCAAAGTCTCCTCTTTAAGCCCTGTTCTGCTGGGCTCATGATGACCATGGCAGGTGCAGGATTATGAGAAATGATTCTACTTCTAAAAAACTTTTTTCTTTTTATTTATATATATATGACATATTCAAAATATATGGGGATGCAAGAATGAAAACAGTGCAGTTTTTGCTCCTGTGAAATTTGAGGGGGGCAGTACACAAACTGAGAAGTTTTCTATCACCACACAAATGTATATTGGCATATATGTCAGAAAAAATAATTTCTGGAAACCTGAGTTCCTTGATTAAAATTGCACAAGTCTACAAGCATGCTGTAGGCACCTGCTGTAAAGGACAGTAGTTCTTTACCACGTATTGCTACGTGACACTAAGCTTCTGTTTAGATACTTGTAGCGTTCCTTTGTTGGACCTACCACTTTTGGGAAAGAGAGGCCAAATGTGAGAGGACTGCTGATGTTTTTAGTTGAGATGAGGCCTGATTTTGTTTTAAGCAAAAGTTAAAGTAAGGCTCAAGGGCTGGAGCTACAAAAGGACTTGGACTTGCGCTTAACTGCTAGCTGACTACTAATATAGGCATAATAATTCAAATCCTCTGCTCAGCTCCTTCCTAGAGAAATTGTTTTCCTCTCTGGATGATACTGTGTACCTGCTTCCAGAAACAGCCACATCCCCTTGCCTCTGGAAGCCAAGATGCTCTCTGACTTGCTCCCTACCCATTCTCTGCTTGTTTTGACTGAATTAGTTTAACAATTTGAACCTACATCTTAAACCGTTTCCTCAATTAAATGAAGGGTTATAATCATTTACAATAGAACTTCAACAAGTTACACAAGCAGAGGGCTGTCTTAAAGCAGTCAAGATACAATCAGGACTTGGTAGATCAATCTCTGAAATACCTTTCAAATTTATACCAGAGAATTTGCATGATCATCTTTTAATGGCTAGGATAAATACTTACATATAGCTCAAAAAAACATAAACTAGAGCATCATTGTATATTTCCTGTTACAGATACAGCTCAAGTGGAGAGAAAGACCATCTCTTCCGGAACATGACTTACCGTCCTAATGTCAAAGCYGGAGATGCCTTCCCTTCATGTAACTAGTCACCAGCTGAAAGAGGAGCAGAGGATTCAGCCCACAACTGCATAAGCAGCCCAGCATACTCTACGAGGTACTGACAGAAGGCCTGAAAATTAGTATCCCCAATCTACCCCAGTAGAAATAAAAATAATTTTTCAGTTGATTGGACCTTAATACTGCCCTGATGGGGGCAACGAGCAAACCAAATGCATTAGGTTAACATCAACAATTTCAATTATTAATAACAGCAATTATTACTATAGTATAAATATTACAAACACACAAATATCAAAATTAATGTTAATTAGTAATTAATAAAATATTATTTAATAATTAACCTGAGGATAATTTTTGCATAGTGAATACTCAGTTTTTTTCCTTGGTTAGTGTTTAAATATTCTAACTTTCTTTTAAGATGTTAATTATCTTTTCTTGTTCAATGGGGCCAATAATATCTTTGCTTCTTGGAAATTGTCTCCCTTTAGGGGTTCCCGCCTCAATGTCTTATCTGCATTTTGATTACTTCATTAGTCTTTGGTGAAAAAAATAACTTTTTCCAAGATGTTGACAAAATGCATACATGATATTTTTGCAGTAAAAATTCAGATGTCTACTAAAATCTTTTAATACATGATGTACTTTTATTAACTGTGTAGCTCCTTTCTATGGGCTGAGTTCTTCTGATTTCACTGGGGGGCTGCTTCTGTGCAAGGCCAGGCTCACCAAACAGCTGCTCCAGGATCCGATGTTTGAACTGCAGGGCTGAGGAGGACAGGGCCTAGGAGCTCCATCATCCTCATGCCTGAGCAGATGCCTCCCTGCAGAATTGCCTTGGCAGCCTGGTACGAGTGCAGGGCCCGCAGGGGGAAGTACTGCAGCTATACAAGGAGTATTCGCTGTGTTCCTTAATCAGCAGTATTAACCAGAGCTTTTCTTTTCAATTTAAACTATTGAAAACATCTTACCTTTCTTCTGTATGCCTTCTTGTCCTGTAGGAGAACACTCCCCACCCCCCACACCCCATCACCACCACTAAATCTATTTAAGGTGAAACAAAAGCAGGGGGGGACAAAAAGAAACAAGAGTATAGCCAACCTTTTTAATTAGAGTATATTGTACTTCCAAACTGGATACACTAGAAATTGGCAATGCAACATAAGATGCAAAGGAATATACCAGTTACTGTCAAAATGACCCTGTACAGCCTTATAATGCAAAAAGCTTTATACAATACAAATTTTTATTAATGTACACAAACCTTGACAGATTGATATTTGAACATAATACAACAAATAAAAAAAAAAAAAAGAAGAAAGAAAAAAGTGCTGAGAACTTTAACTGAATTACTGAATGGAGAAACACGCTAGCTTTCATTAAAGAATGCATAGTGAAAACCAGTATGAAATTTGCTTTATGGTGGGGGGAATTTATCAGAACTGTTGGTCTTTCGTAGGTAGGAGAACATTCCTTTCTTTAGCCTTGAACTGCAAACCAATTATTTTAATACACATGAGCTCTGATAAATACTGTTTTTCTTAAAAAAATAAAAACCTCCTAACACACATTTTTCCTTACAGAGAAAACTTCTATAACTTACCAGAAAGAATTAATTGATTCTTTCCAAAGTGCTAAACAAAGTTGCCCAGGTACATTAAACATTACTACTTCAGATACTGGTACAGAGGAACATTGTTAAACACGTGGCATTAGTATGCTGACAGCTCGTTCTTGGAAGTTCCAGCCCTATTTATATTGCAGTTTGGTTTACATAAAGTATCCCATTAATATTCCTACTTCTTCCTTCTACACAGCTGTACTTTACCTGTTCGTTTAAAAAATAAGCCTTTTGATTTGGAAGTGTTTGCTCTACTATGGTGGGGTCAGAGATATGCATTGGAGTGTATTTTATAGAACTGGTATAGTTCCTGGATGCAGATTGCATATTTCATGCTGCTGAGAATACTTGATTTTTAACAGTTTTTATACTTAGAGTATGTACTAATACAGCGTTTTCTATTTTGTCTGTACTCCTAGAGGGGTCACCAGGAGTTCTGATGGAGTAAAGCATGGCAAACAGGGCCCTGAGTTATACACATTGCTTGCTAAGGTTTATACACAATTTGGAACAGATGGCTTTTCTTAACTGCTTACACAGACAAAACTGCCACATGCTCAGTAGAACCAAAACTGTCTGCTGGAATGTAAACAAGATGGTGCGGTTCTCTATCTTTTTAATTAATAATTCCAAACAATAACCTGCTACTCCTTTTGGATAGTTCCCCCTTGTAAATAGCTTCCAGTATGTAAAGAGCAGCGCACGGATAAGGATGTCCTCCCCAAAGCTCTACAGGAAGAGTTTGGTCATGACAGTGGAGAATGTTTGGCTATCTCAGTGCAAAACAAAGGTAGGAATCTTGCAACTAGGTTAAATGATGCAAGTTTTGAGTCAAAAAAGTATTTCTTCACAAGCTTCATTTAAGAAATAATGGAGATTGAGATTATGTTTCTAAGAGTGCATATAGCTAAGAGCCCTTACGGACCAGAAATGCCTCTCTGAACTGGGGCATTGCTTTAGTGCTGTCACGGACAAGGGGCTGGCACCAGCGGCCCCTGAAGCCTGTCGCATCCCTCCATCCCACGACATGCAGGAGAACTTGCTTTGAAATAGCATGAGGGTGGGAGGATAACATGTTAAACACGAGTTGGGGCTTGGCTGTGGGGGAAAGAGGGGACTCTGCAAAAAGCTAGGTCAGACAGATCTCTCATACCTGGTGAAAGACAGCAAGATCCAATTCCAAGATACACCATGGAAAACAATAGTCCAGTAAGAAGAAAGCATTCCTGTAAGTCACATGATAATTTTGAAGTGTTTTATATTTTATACTTCCAATTTTAATGCAGAGTATTTTTAATCCTGATCTTTCTTCCTGGATATCAAGTTCTCTAAAAAATACAAATCAATTAACAGTCAGTCAGATCTTTAAGATCACTGTTGGCATTTTGAGATTAACAAAGGTTACAAAACCAATCCACATTTGCTTCTTCCTGCAATAAAGTGCTACATATAACATGTCATTTTAATGACCACAAAGTAAGAGCATTAAATAAGTATAAAGTTAGTTAGCTTCCTAGCAGTGTACACTCTATCAGCCATTAACAAAAAGGAGTAAAGTATTACTAATAGCATGGAGGGTATTGATAGGCCTGTAGAATCTGCAAGTACAATTGAAATATTGAGGGTATAAAAGAGAACTGTATGGTTAAAACAGCATCTTTTTATAGCTTTATATTTCAAAGCTGTTACTGGTACCTTTTCAAATATACAGTCTTATTACCTTCATCCCACCGAATGTTCTTTTTTTTTTTTTTTGCAAGTGAAAAACAAACTAGTGCAAGACTAAAGCACTGTGCAAAACTGCCTTTTTTTTTTAGTCTGAGTATTTATACCCAGAATTTATCCATACCTTTTTAATCCCCTTTGCTGGATTTTTCCACCATAAAATTCTAGTTATACAGGTTGTTCCTGCAAACTAAAAGGTAACCAACCACTGCATTAATACAGTGTGTGTGTATATATATATGTATATATATGCATATACATATATATAATATTTATATGCCCTTTCAAAACAAAAGATGTATGCTATGGCCCAAACTCAGGTGTTTGTTACACCTGTGTAACAGTTAAGAATCGGGCCTGTTCTGCAGTCTGCATATGTATGTACACCCCCCCCCCCTTTTTCATTGTCATACTCTCCTCCTGCAGTGCTGAAAGCAACTTCTTCCTCATCAGTTCTACCCCAAATCCTCAAACCTCCACAAATGAGTACAAGGCATCAAACAATAAAGGAAGCTGCAAAGCAGCACTCAAATAATACACCAATCCACACTGAACCAAGCGTTACTCCCTCCACAAATCTACAGTTCAGGGAGAGACAAGGGGGGATGGATGAAGCAAGTGTGTGAAAAGGAGGGAAAATTAATAATAATTAAATAAGCCAATACAAGGGATGTGCAAAAGCAATGTCATGGCACGCTACAGACAGCCTCTCTTTCACACACCCATGCACACATGCACACACACACACAGAGACCAAAAATAAAATGCATCAATATGTAATCTTACAAGTGCTGATTGCCATTAAGGACACTCTTGTTCAGCTTAACAAGACAAAATAGTTTCTTAGATAAGAGTACTGGGAACATGCCTCTGAAGGTAGAAGTATGCAGTAGGTCACCTCTTGTAGATTTAATAAAGCAGCTTTCATGTCAATGCAATAAGTATACACAAAGAGCCATTTTCTAAACCTTACTAATGATATATATAGTACAAGTGTTCGTTACCTCTTCGGTCTATGTTTTGCAGCCATGTATACCTGCTGGGTTTGTCGGGGTATTTTTGGTACAGAATGTAACTGCCCTCAGACAGTTTCTGCCCTTTCTGTTAGTCCAAGGTAGGCAAGGAAGGAGTGTTTAGGTGAAGAGGCACCTCCTAGTGCAGTCTGAGGTCTGGGTGGATGGAATGTGAGATCATAGTGGTTTTTGGGGAAAAACATTGTTAAGGGAATAAGGTGGGCAAACTCGGAGTTCCAGTATTTATCAAAGCACAAGGAAGTGCCGTTGATGGCCAAGGCCTTCATTGCCAAGTTTGGCTCTGCCCCGCTGCTGTGTGCAGCTGACATAGCCACTGTTTGCAGAGCCTGGGAGGCAGACATAACTGAGAGGGGTGACAGGAGGTTTCTGGAGCTGTTCACTGGTAGGAGTGGACTGGCTTCCTTGGAGGTTGAATACTGGCCCTTCTTCTCCTCTTCGGAGCAGTCCCCATTCTGGTGCTTCTTCACGTGGCGACTGAAGACAAAAGGGTGGGTAGTCTTGAACAGGCACTCGTCGCAGCTGAAAGTCTGGCGTGGAGCATGCTTCAGTTTCTTGTGCAAGTTGAGATTGTCTTTGCGTTTGCAGCTGTAGCTGCACTGGTCACAGTGAAAAGGGCGCTCACCTGTGTGGACACGCACGTGCTCAATCAGCTTGTTGGCGGTCTTGGACAGGTAGCCACACTGGTCGCACTTGTAATGGTTGCCAAGGCGGTGTTCTCGGATGTGCATCTCCAGCTCCAGCTGATTTGCTTTCACTGTCTGGCAGATCCGACACTTGTACTCCATCTTGTAGTGAGTCTTCAGGTGGCACTCCATCGCTGCGGGGCGGTTTGTGGAGTAGATGCAGAACGGGCACCTGACAACACAGCAAGGGAGGGCAGGGATAGAGAGAGAAAAGAAGTCAGTCAGCTTGGAAACCTGCATTCCTTAACCCTTGTCATTCAGCCCCTTTCTGACCTACTAAAAAGAAAAAAAATGGCAGGTTCTCCCTTGTAGGGCCTCTTAAGCATATTTAGTTCATCTTGACATGCGTTTCCACTTGGAGTAGGATTGCCCATTTAGGGGCAGTAGGGCTCACTCATTCCTAGGAAAACACTGATTCACACTGAAGGAGCATCCCTCTAATCTTCTGGCTTACCTTAATGGGGAAGATACTGCAAAGCAGGCTGGGATGTGCAGAATGGGTGACTGAGTCACAGGTACTTTATGTAATGGCATTCCTAGTGTTTGCACAAAGTCACTTTTGCCATTTTTACCATTAAGAAGTGGTTTAAAGTGAGTTTTTACAGTTGACTATGAAAGCAGCTGTTTAGTAAAAATGGAATAAACTTGTAATGCTGTATGTATAGCAAGGGCTTACAAAGTTCCTTTTATGTGACCTTGAACAATAAGCTTGCTGGGTACCCGCTAGACACAGCTGAAAGGCAGTTTGTTGGGCTGATCTGTAGGCATTCCCTTTTCTGGGAGACGAGCTAGTCATGCTCAAAGAGGACACGTGTTTGGCAGTGTTGGCCTACAGCCCGCCTGTGCCACAGCAGGAATTGTTGCTGTGTGGGAGCAGGATGTGAGTTCTGGTTACTCACTGCAGGTCACATCCCGATTCGGGGGGCGATGGCRATGGGCCTCACCCCTGGCTCCTGCACCAGGGAGGGCCAAGATGGCTGGTGGATGGAAAGCTGGAAGGCTAGAAAGAAAGCCTAAGCTGAACAAGCCTGGGCAACACCACCACAAAACACACCAGCCTTTCTTTACGTAGCTGAGAACATGTTGATGAAGACAGCTACTTGCCAGGGATCTCTGCTATATTAAAGAAAGCATGTTCCATTCCAGATCTGGTTGGTGGGCTAAAAGAGCAAATCTAGATAAAAAGATACAACTAAGGCACCTGGCTGTTGTCTTATCGATGTCTACATATCCCGCTCATCTGCTTTCACCGGTTGGCAGGTCTGACACTTATGCTCCATCATTTAAGATAATTTCTAAGCAGAGGTCCTCTCTCTCCATGCTTATTTTCATTTGCTAGAACTGATCTAGCAGTTGCACATACAGGCTTAATTTTATCTAGCTGATGAACAAGAGACTCTTGAGCACAATGAACAATACAGGAGAACAAATGGATAGTAAAACATCCAGACAGTTTTCCTGCTGTACATGAAGTACTCTGATCCAGAGAGGCAGCTTGGCGTTGAGGCTAACTTGATTAACTCTATTAAAACAGAGGACTCAGCTGTCTATGTCTATGCACACATACCTCTCCTGGGCTGGGAGCTCTTTGGATCAGAATCTCAGATTTTGATCTGGAGCTGGAGGAATCATGKTTTTTTCTCTTCCCCCAAAGCAAACAGGAGACAGAAAAATACAATTTACTTAGATCTCTTCAGACTTTTTTGGATGCCTTAAAAAAAAATCAGAGCTTTTTCTTAGGTGCAGCCTTCAAGGTACTTTATTATTATTTGAGTGAAGCAGGAATAACTTATGTAGACTGAGAAGCCCATTTTGTCAGGAAGGTCTGAGTCATAGGTCATGGTTTTTCCTTGGTAAATAGAACAGATGCCGTGCAGCTTAAACCCAAAGTGCAATAGCCAACTGGTCTGTACATCCAAGACAGACATCATGTCCTTYTGGCACGCTATGTTTCTCAGTCTGGTCTTTTTCCCAGATTCAGTCATCACATCACAAGTGATCACAGATCCCAATTCATGGAACTACTGAGCTGGAGACCAGACTCYGCCTGGCAAACAGAACCAGTTTTCCCAAACTGCAGTGCAAACTGATAGAGCTACTCATGATAATGTTAAACATGGTGCGCTAGTCACGTGACAGTTACAGTGCACTGAAACATTAGTTTACTTAGCAAGAGTAATGCAAGCAGAGAGGTCTGCTGTGCTGAACCCTCGCTGGGCTTGATGTGGTTCCAGCCACTCTTCTTGCAGCAGCTGGAATAAGCAGAGACAACAGACAGGCATCCTTGCGTAACGTCACATTGCCTGCACACAGAGAGCAAGCATATGGCCCCAGCAGTCACCCTTCCCTCACAGGTCCAACTTTGACATAAGGTCAGGTTCACTTTCTAGAAACATTGCTCTGTACCAACAGACCTTAAAGTGCAGCACCTCAGGTCTTAAAACAAATAAAGCCCTTTTAAAAGGAAGGCTTGTAAAAAAGGAATAGTGAGTCCAACTCAGACTCTGATGCAGAAACAGCAACATGGACTTGTACTTCCCCTAGATGGTGATGAAAGATTTGCATTGAGCCCTGAACTACAGCACAAAATACCTATTGCCTATGCTGCAATAGCAAATGCACTGCAAGTAGTTCTACCACAGAGAAGGAATTCCAGCAGACAGTCTGTTATTTGTTAAGGTGCCCCCTCTAATCAGGCATCTGTTATAGCTCAGCCAAGGACCAAGAGCTTTTTTTCTTAAAGAGCTGTGTATTGCTCATTACGTGTTAATTTATACAACAGTATAGGCATGCAAACCAAAACAGTAAGCATCAAAATTATTATTTTCTGGAGAGGACTGGCTTTGCATTAGAATCTACAAAGGTTATAAAGTAGTTGAGAGCACTGATTTTTGAGAAGCTGACTTCATACTTAGTTGCACAGATTGTACAGGGTTTAGTTTCTCTGAGCCAGGTGCAGAACAGAGAATGTGGTGCAYGCTCTCCTTTGCTCTAATGCCTTCAAAAAACCTCTTAGTTTGCCAGCACCTCTGTGTAATACTACCTCATTACCTGTAGGACCCATCACATATTGTCTCCTACTTGACTTGAAAAGGGAAAGGACGATACTTTGTTAGAGCCCTGACACCAGTGGACACTAGGTCTACAGCTAGCATACCTAGCTGTTATGATGCAAGCCTAACTTAAGGGAACCTTAAAGGACTGGGCACGTGTTAATCTAGTTAGAAGGAAGCCCCAAATCTGGATTATCAGACATTTAACTAATCTTTTCTAATTGACTTCCTTTTGTCCTATACCCGCAGTATTAGAGGTGCTTAACACAGTAAAAGTTTGTGTACTTGCTTTCCTTACTTGAGCCCACCGGTGGGGACAGTGTGGCATTTCTTGTGCTCCAATAATTGTTCAGGTGTCTTCATGAACTTGTGGCACACATCACACTCGAACATCCGTGTGATCAGGTGGATTTGCAGATGGCGTTCAAACATGTTTTTTGTTTTGCAGATGAAGTTACAGAAAACACATTCAAAGCCTGAAAAATGAAAAGAAAGGAATACTTATTGCTGGCATTTTGGCCATATCCACTGCATAGAAAGTGACGGTTTGTATTTGTTTAACAAGTTCTTACCTTTCTCTGACTTCTCTTCAGTGTTCAGTGAAGTCTGACTACCAGGCACTACAGAAATGACTAGCAGGTTGTTCGAGCCCTTGTTTTTTTGGGTTATATCTGCGTCTTCTTTGCTGTTGGCAGAATCRCTCAGTGCTGACAAAGACGATGAAGATGGGCTGTTAGATTCACTGGGTGTCTTCCTGTCTTCAACTGAAAAAACAGAATAAAGAGCACTAACTAGTACAGCAGATTAGATGGAAACCCAGTGATCCTGTTTTTAATTTCAGGAAAAATGTTAATGTATTTAAAGTTAATTCCAGCTTACTTATGAACAAGTCTGAAATTAATTGATCTGTTTGGGAAATATCAGAGTTGCACCTCCCTCCTTTTTATAYGCATTCATATGTTTACAACAGTACACCTGTCAATGTATCCCAGATTACATTCTGTCTGTAATGGTAGTGGGAAGGGAGCGTGTAACTCTACTTCATTACTAGACTGAGGAAATCCCAAGGAAGCACTTTGATTAGCACAGAGTTCAAAACCAGTACAGAATTTGTCACTTAGAAAAGAAATAGACTTTCTGTAGGTTTGAGCTGCGGAAACCAAAAGCATGGTTCATGGCACACTTTGTTACTGGTCCCAGCTAAGCCTCTGCCCACCTTCCTGTTTATGTGGGTCCATTGGGTAAACTTGGGAGGAAGGGCAAAGAAGAACAATCTCACTCATTGTACTGTGGGTACATCCTCAATAATGACTGTATGAGCTAACAGCCTGGTCTCAAGATTTATCTATTGTTATTAGGACCTCTTAATGAAGAAAAATTAATTAAAAAGAAAAACTTATTTAACTGGATCTAAAGTTGAAGCCCATTGGAGTTTCCTCATGTGTGCAATATATGTACGAAGTTCTAATACCAAACTGCATCATACAGCGCAAATGAACTAGAGTGAGAGTTCTCATACAAACTCTAATCCATTTTAATCTGCCATGAGCCAAAGAGGCAGAATGGGCAAATTATTAGCTCCCACCTGTGTCTTGGTTTAATCAGAGCTGTGCTAAAAAGTGACTTTACTAAAGCTTCATACTATATATGTGATAAAGTCTCCTAACCAAGTACCCTGCAAACAACAATATCTATGTGCCTAACTCTAAACCAATGAGCGGCACCTTTAAGTCTAAGATAAAAATGTAGGAATGCACTAATGAAATCTGATGACCCAAGCTGTCAATAGGGAGGATGGCTGCGATATCACACAGAAAGACTCACTGACCTTGGGACCAGAGTAATAGAAATGGAATGAAATTTAATAGTACAGAATACAAGGTTATGACCTGAAGGGCCAGTAACAAGAATTTTTGCTACAAATGAGGAGTTATCAGTAGGAAACAGTCAAAGAAAACAGAAGAAGAATTTGAGCAGAACATGGGATGAATATGAGCAGTGTGATGGGGCCTTGAAGGAAGGTAAATATGATCACAGAGTGTATTGGGTGAACTATTCCCAGTAGCTGCTGCTATCTTACATTGCCACAGCTACTTATTACATCTCACCTAACACACCATGTACAGCAGTGACTGTGTATGTCGAGAACAGGAATTCTAACAAGAACATAGCAATGAGGGACTGGTACAATGACAAAAGAGTGTTTCATATGAGAAAAGGCTCAGTGAACATTTAGGGGGGAGAGGGCTGCTCTCCATAAATATATTAAGGGAATAAATACTGGGGAAGGGGAGAAGAAAGGCAAAGGAAGCAAGAGTGGGACTACTCTTTCAGATAAAGAACAGTGCTGGCACAAGAACAAAGTGTATATGTACAGATTATCAGTAAGGCACAGGTTGGAATTTTTAGAAAGGTCCCTAATTTTTAAAGCAGGAAATTCTGCCCCTGCCTCTCCATAAAAATAGTTGGTTCAAAACAATTCTACTTGTTTAAAGACATATACCAATACCTGTACAAAAAGGCCTTTTATGACCTGGTAACCTTACAGGGTAAAGGACTGGAGTCAAGTGACCCAGAAAATCCCTTTTTTTCCCCCCTCTCTCCATATTTACCACGCATGCAAGCATTTGGCTGAATCACCAGCTGAATGGCTGGATTTCACAGGATGAATAGAGAACAAGTATTTAAAAGAGAGGCTTTAAAAGACAAACAGCAGCTCCAAGCTAAGAGCCACARTAGCAAGAAACAGTAGACTACAGCTCAGTTTGAGCTCTGATGCAAACTTCACATGTTGCTCTAGATGGCTGTCTCCATTTGCCTTGATTTCCTATATGTAAAGTGAGGCTAGATACAAAGTTAGTGTGCAGCCAGAGTCATAAGTGAATGTAAACACTGCAGAGAGCAGGGAGATGGGAGCTCGCAGAGTAATGCTGGGAGCTGTGCTCGCACAGAATACCATGAAGGCTGCTCAATACTTTGTATCTCTATAGTTACATTTAATTCATGTATCTGTAAGCACAAACAACTGCATTCTCCTCTCCTTTCTCCTTCTCCACCCCTCCTATTTTCCCAGTTTTATTCCTGGTAGGACAGAAAAAACAATTTAGCAATGGAAAAATTGAGCTAGACACAATTCACCTTCAACATTGTCAACACAATTGTCAGTAGCTTGTGACAGTAAAAACCCTTCTGCCTGGTGTTATGAGAGAAATTAAAACGATTTGAATTTTCTTCTCCTTAAATTATGCCAGACTTCATTAATTGGACTAAGCATATGGAGCTTGTTTGAAAACTGCTATTGCTCTTATCTTTGGCTATTAAGTGAACAGGACCAGAAGAGAACATATGACTTGTTCTGTTATTTAAGATAAAGCTAAATTTATGGTATTGCTGAATCACAGTGTCAACTAAACCTCAACAAGAAATTTCAAACTGATAGACTGTGGGGGAGAACAGATCAACAGCAAAGTTCAATATATTGTGTACTACATACCAACAACTAGGTATGCACAATTAACACCCAAAGTCACCTTGTCACCATAAAGGCAATCATGATTTTGATGAAATAGTAAACCAGCCAGAAAAACAAAACATGTATGCAGTGCTGTCTTCAACAGCAAAGGGGATTTGGGGGGAGGGGAGGGAGTGGGCTAAGTAGTCCTTCATTTATTTCCCTAAGCTTGAAAATTGATCTGCGCTACCAGACCATCTGCCTGGCTGAAGTCCAACTCACTTCAACTTTGCAAGATCAGGCCTTAATTAGCAAGTGTTTCAGTAAAAGTAAAGAGAGTGCTGATGAGAAGTGTGAAGGTTGCGCCTAAAAAGAAAGGGAGAGAGAGATCACTGCAGCTGGGAGAGAGGGATCATCACCTGTGTGCTTGCTGTTGACATGAGCCTTCATATCTGCCTCTTCCATGGTGACAAAATCACATGCTGTGCAGCAAATTGAGAACATCCACTGCTCTTTATCCACATGGAGGGACATATGACTGACAAACTGGACATTCATCTCTGTTTCAAACCCACATACATGACAGCTGCAGGCAGAAGGGAATTCAAGAGCAAAAAACATTAAAAAACAAAACAAAAACACAAGCATATTGCCCTTCCCTTCATTCTGTACATAGAAACTTACTGCACAGATTTCTTTTCTTCCTCACTGTTGAATGTTCACTGGAAAATTCTTTTGTCTGCTGAACTGCATTTGAACTGATGGCCATGCCAACGTGATTAAGGGCAGGCACAATGCAACAATCCTGTACATGCTATAATGATGCTAAATAATCATAAAGTTAATTAAAAACTACAGATTCCAGATGCTGCGCGTCACCTAGCTGATTCCTTTGGGCAATAAGATGCACTGCAGCCTTGCCAAGATGTTTAGTAGGGCTGATACACTGACAAACGGAGAGCTTGCTGCACACTCCAGGAGTTATTTTCAAGCTCTGGAATGGTTCCCATGCCAAACTGGGATCTTGTGCAAAACTGCCTGGCAGATTGAGTGTAAGCAAGTAAAAATGGGTTCAAACACTCCTTATGCTTGACTGGAAAACAGCAGTCATCAGCTATGCAAATAATTAGCAGGGATACAGATTTCACAGCCGGTGCATAAACAGTGATATTTAGAGGCAATGGAAAGGACCCTTTAATTTAACTTTCTATGCAGAGTCCTTCTCTTGCTTTGATTAGGCCATTAACATTTAAAACAAGCCAAAAACATTTGAAAAGGCATATACGCTGGGGCACAATTTTGCCTTCCCAGGGGGATGGACTAGATAATCTAATACAGCAGGTCTCATTTATTTCTTACTTCTATGATTCTGTAATTAAATCTGTTCTTGGCACTTTGACTAAAAACAGGAGTGATTTTGTAATCTGTCTGGCCACTAGGGTGCATATCACAGTTTGCAGAGCACACAACAGTGCATACAACAATGAGCATGCCCAAATAACAGTTTTATCTGGGCAATTCCTCTTATTTTTTCAGGCATATTTTCCTAATGGTCTTCTCTCTCTCATTGTGTTGGTCACTGAATCCTAGAACAAATATTCCTCTAGCAAATAGAGGAAATATGTATGTGGAGATTGTAATTCTACTTTACCATTTGATTTCATGGATTTGGCTGAAAATAATGGAACCAACAGAGGCAATTGGAAGCACGGTGCTTTAGATTTGCCATGAATCTGCATACACAATGGGACTTTTCCATACACAAAACTTAAACGAACACTGCATAAAAAGTTTAAGAGGCTTCTAAGAGCACATCTGCCTCACAAAGCCATTAATAATAATAAAATTAAAAAAMCCCAAAACAGTCTTTCCCAATGGCTAGCCAAGTCAAACAGCACGAGGCAGCCAGCAGGGTTTTGCTGCTGAGCCCAAAGTCAGATATGGGCAAGCCAAATACTTTTGGTGCAGTTCCATCCTGGAAGGCCAGAAGGGCAGCCCTGTAACATGTCCTTAGCAAGCAGATAAGACACTGAGATGCCGGTGTTTTGTGCACAGCCCTCCGCTGGGTCCTCACCTGTAATAATAAGGGTGCTTCTTTCCATCACTGCCTTCAGAAGTGACAGCGCTGACAATGTCCTCAGTGTCTGTACTCACCAGCTTCACAGAATGGACGGTCAGGTGCTGGTTCAGATTAGCACGGCACTTAGCAGCATAGGGGCACAAGTGGCATTTGTATTTTCTCTCTTCTGAAAAAGAAACAGAAAACCTTAAATGTATGCTTCATTTTGAAGCAAGCTGTTTTTAAAGCTTCCAGTAACCAACTGTGCATTCCTTTGGGTTTCTCCAAGCAGCTTTCAGAATGAGGTACTTCAGAAGCTAGAGACTTTGGAAAGTTACAGTAGTTCACAGCAATTACTCAGAAAAATACTCGTTTGGAGATAGTTTAGGGGTATTTTTTTTAACTTGGTCTAATATTTGTAGTCAGATAATATAAAACTTTATAAACTCTGGAAAACTTGCGTAACTGCAGCTCTGAAAGCTGCAGCAGAGCCAGTACAGAATCAGCTCAATAATCTACAACTATATCCTTTACCTAGCATCTATCTGATTTTTGGGTCCAGGTAAGTATTTCTGAAGTTGCCCATGTGATCACTAGCAGAGAGTTGATGTTTGATTTTGTATTAAAATCTGAGGGTGGGAAGGAGAGAGAAGGCTGCATCATTAAGCCAGTTATGAACACAAGCCAACCAACAACCACTCAAAGAACAATTAAACAACCGAAACAAATTCATCATCTGTTTCTGATGCTTCACAACTTTTAAAATAGAAATGATTTTTTAAAAAATTAAACATTTCAAAATCCTGGCAGCAACATTCTTGTACATGCCAGACTTCATTTTGTAAGGAGTTAATTAAAAAAACCAAACATTACATTACATCAGCTTTTACAAGCTTTCCCTTTGAAGACCTGATGCTCTAAATTTGAAATATACTACTACAAGTGTGTTAGGCGAAAGAAATTCAATAGAGCAGTTTAAGAAAACCCCACAAAGTCATGGAACAGAGCATCTGAACCTTTTCAGTGTGGCTCTACTAAATGGTACAACATTTACTGGCATTATACCAACAAGATTTTACAGCACTGCATCAGAAATTCTTGCTTTCAAGTCTTGTTTCGTGCAGTGTGCCTCAGCAAGCTAACAAGGTGCATCTTCCATATAAAAACTCTGTTAGTCTCAGTTGATTTGAAACCAATTGACTTTAAGGAAGCTGGTGTGGGGTAAACCAGCCCCTGTTCCTTTCAGTGGAAGTCAGTGATGAGAGCAAAGGTGAATTACAGATATTAAATCCTTTCAGTTTAATCATATCTGAAACACCAAGGCCAGATCTTTTGTTGTTCAGTAGGGTTTAAAAAGCTCATCAGGTGGATGCAAGAAAGGACAGACAAAAGCTGCGTCTTCTCTTTAGAGCTCTGTGAAGAGGCATGCTTAACCAATTGATATCTACAGACTGGCCTATTGGAACTTGGACAAACATACATTTTGTAAAGATAAATTACAAACTTAGTAAAGATAAATTTATTTTTCTGTAAAGAAAAATAAAATGATAATTAACTCCCTAAATGCCACTCCTATGACATTCTGGCCTGCTGCTGCACTTGGCTGTGCTCTAAGTGCAAGGAGCTGAGGATGGCTCCTTCCACACGTACTCTTCTGCTTACCTTCATCCCCCTCCACCTAAAGAAACCATGATGAACAAGCAGATTTGCTCAACGCTGCAAAGACAGACACTAAAGCATCGGATTACCTGTGTGCAGTGAGAGATGTCGGGACAAAGTCTGCTGTCGGCCAAACACTTTTCCACACACATCACAGGGAAAGAGCTGGTCGTTAAATTTCCAAGATGGCAATCCATTTCCTGCCTCCAGCCCTAGTTTTTCTGTTTCTACACCAAAAAACGCATAAACAGAAAGTCATGTTTTAACAACTCTCAGACTTTCAGATTTCACTCAGTAGAGTCCTGCAGGTGTTGTGCACAACACAACACCTTGACTGCATGCTGTGTGATGTGGCACAGGAGTTTATGTAAAAAGAAAACTTCTCCAGTGATGGAAAGGAAATATTTCGTAGTGCATCTTTCATATGTACTCTAAAGCAGAACGCTTTAGAGTTAAACAAAGCCAAAGAGTTAAACCAGATTATGTAAAGAGAGAAATCAAGAGTGAGCCTGGCAAAGCATTAACCTCTAATTCTGTTTGTGTGGAGAGACCATTCCTTTGGCTTTCTCAATCACCCACCTTCCCTTCCCTTGGTGCATGAAGTAGATGTGGTCTGAGATGGCAGTTTCTTTTATCCTAGATTATTATTCAGGGCTGAAGGAGGATTTTCAAACTTTTTCTTTTCTATTGACAGAGGAACTTTTGCTACCTGAGCAGTCTTCCATTGAAGGAGAACAGAAAATTGCTCAGGCGAGAGTTAAACCAAGAGGACACAGGATGCCAGTGAAGGGGTGGTATCCAGGGTAGGCGCTCCCCAGCACCTGCTGTCCTCAGACATCACAATTCCCAGCAGCTTGGAGGGCCCTTCCATTAAAAAGCTGAGACCTGGAGATAGCCATTATCTTTAAAGAAGTGTTTTTAATTGTTTCAAGAACAGAGAGAGTCTCCTGTACAAAAAGGCAACTCCACACAGCATAAAACAGAGATGAAGGCACTCTGTAAGGAAGTAGACAGAAAAGGACAGGGAAGGAGGAAGAGAAAACAGATACACAGTGTTTATAAAGTAAGTTAAAAGCGTGGCCAATTTTGATCTGATTTGAAGGGAACAGAGAGCCAATGGAGACTGAGGATAGCAGGGACACTACTTAGATCACATGGGAAACAGTATCAGCAAGTCCTGCGTAAAGAAATATCCTCTGTTAGCGTCCTGTTGTGCGTGAGGCAAAGGGACCACAGTAGTAAGAAGTACACAAAACCGCAAGGACATTCAGCAGCTTTCTAAATACAACAGCCAGTGGGCATGGTTTGGTTTGGCAACTTTCTTTTGCTTAAAGACCTCCTATTTCCACTTGAATGAAAGATCCAACATTCAGAGCACCTTCCTCTCATCCCACACCACCTGTGTGACAGCTGCCCCCAACTAGCTCCACTGGTGCGCTTTTGCATGGCGTGATGGAAGAAAAAGATTTGGCTGGGATTTTCTGGTAAACAGGAGGAGAGGAACTGATGACAGTACAAAAATATCATACCAAGCTTGTTACTATATCAGAGGTTGGAACAAAACAGTAAAACCTTCAGCCCATGAAGCACTGAGGAATACCCAGTCCCCACCCCACCTTTGCACAGGCAACACCTCACTGACATAGTCACCTACCACTGCAAATTTGGCTACCATGTCTGGAAGAGTCCCTCCTTCACAGTTAGGTGCTCAGCCAGCTCTTTGGTGATTTAGGCAAATAGTTGTCAACTATTCTAATTAATTTAAGCAATAATAAAACCAATGCAGAGATTGGGGCAGAGATTCCACACAGCAATCTCAGCAAGCTTAGTGATGGTCATGCTTGCCAGCTCCTTTTCAGCTGCTGTTACTTTCTCCTGTCCTCCTTTCCTCTATATATACAATATTTAGCACAGTGGAGGAATGATGAGACATCTCTGAGTGCTGCCATCCAACAACACATTTTTCTTAAAGAATTTCTAGTGAGAAAACAAGTTCTGCGCTTTCAAAAGTAGTCATTTTGTAAAATTTAATAAAGTAAGAAACAGCCCCCAGAGCCCTAAAGGCTGGTAAGTGACCCTTAACCTTCAAGAACTTCAATAACGAATGACTCTTTCTGTTAAGATCCTTAAGTTCAAAACAATGGAAAATTTGACTCTGTACTAATACTACAGATATTTTAGCATAGCTTTTTGAGTACTCAATCAAAACAGTGCCTCAAAAGAGGAATATGGTAATAATTATAGGAAAAGGTCACAAAAAGGTGCATGTTGCTTCAATATGGTCACAACAAAAATGAATTAACTGGGACATGTACCAAACAAGCAGGCTCAATTAAAAGTAAATAAGTCTCTTAACAATTCATTTCAGCATTAGTCATCAGCCCTCTTTTATCTCTTAAGAAGGTGAAATATAATATATCCTCTTCCCTATGGTGGATTTATATCTATGAGTTCTGGGAAGCTCATAGGAAGCTGGAAGAATATTAATTTGCTGATTATCTTGAGCTGGTGAAAGCTAGTCCCTTGCGAGCACCTGCATATTTTTTCATTGATACAAAAGAGGATATTGTCGGTGTTTTTCAAGTACTTCTATTTACTTTGAAGATGGGTTCCTAGGGTCCTAAGTACAGTGTTTCTTTCCTCTGTTTCTCCTGAATCTTCTCTCTAAGGCRAAGTGCTTTTTCTATTCAGCAAGCTTCACAGTTTGTTCATGGCAAACCAGAGCTGGTCTCTGCTGCAGCCTGACCGCTCTTTGGGAGACTCCTCAGCTCCAGTCAGCAGCCTGAAGCCCTCTGTCCACTCTGTAGTGGTCTAGAAATCTTCCCAAAACGTAGCCGGTAACTGACCTCACCAGTGACTTGAAGAATCAAGTGAGTCAACACCCACATCCAATCCTTGGCCTCTGTCTCTAGTTAATGCCAGGGGATTGTGTTTTCTGAGATTTGAGTACATATCCAGTGACACAAAGACCATAATACCAGTTTGCACAAAGCATTTGCTGTGTATCCCAAAGCACTTTACAGAGACAGTCAGCATCGTTATCCTCTAAGAATACCTTAGATAGAGGTCATTCAGTGTCCAGGAAGAAGGTGGACTGAGACCAAGTAATGTTAAATAATAAATCACCACAGAAACCCATCTTTCACCAAGGCATCCCTATACTAAAAAAAAAAAAAAAGGACAAGATACAGAATTTCTGCTTTAAATATATTCAACAGCAAATTCCAAAGCTTTAATGTTAAAAAAGCATGAACGACAAATAATACTTAAATTATTTAATAAGTAATAGACTACATTCCTGTGTGGGCTTTGGAGTTTAAAACAAAATATGCTTAGTAAAATGGAAGGCCTCTAAGTTCTCCAGCACATCATTAAAAAGTAATAAAAATTTTAAACTCAGTATATTATAGGTTAGTAATAAAATTATTTTGAAATAGTTCTACATAAAAGCTTTAAGAATTAAGAAGTTCTTAATGTTTTTAGGCTCAACAAATTTAGTGAAGTAAAACAAATACATTTTTATGGTCACCATTCCTGTCCTTCTGCCTCACTGCATATTGTTTCCCTACTAACTCCAAGTCAACCTCAGAGTGAATAGCTGTCTAAAGCTGATCATCCAGGATGGGGCTAGAAATTGGTGGGACTGTCACCATCTCGGGTTTCCCTGAGGTGAAAATAAAGCAGACTGACTACAGAAACRTTGTTCTGTCCCTCTTCCTGCCCCACCAAATAGATTAATTTTTGGCAAATGAAGCCCAGCAGCTTGAGAGACAGTATTTACCCCTTTCCTAAGCTGTTAGGCACAATTCTGACCATGTACATATCTTCAGTTTTCATATTTAGTGGTGAATGTTTTTTTCTAATCCTCAAACCAGTAATATCCATATGGAGAGCATATTCCCCATCCTTTCTGAAAAGCCTTTAACCTGACTTTTGTCAAGAAATGCTGAGAGAGGATACCACATCTGGTTGGAGCTCCAAGTGAAGAAGAAAATGAAGTATGACCTGAACACATAAATAACTTTCCAGAGTCACTAAGTCAGCACTGTGACTGCCAAAAGTTCTCATGAAAAAAAAAGTTCCCAAGAGACTGGATTTGGACTCTGATGTGTGGTACTTTGATTACTTATTTTCTTGTACTTAACTTACTTATTTTTGGATTACTACTTTACAGTGTTTTATACTACATTATATTTTATTCTGGTGTTCAATGCCATACCTAGCTTTATACCTTTATATAAATAACTAAAAGAATGAAACCACTATTTAACTGAAAAAAAAATAAAGCCAAAAGCAAACAAAACAAGCTGATGAAAGTGTCATTCAAAGAAGATAAATTAATATTTATAACTTTGGTTGGTTTACTGTCTGCTCTCACATCCTAGAACTCACATAAACAGCTGCTTCTCTGGCTCATCTTCACATCTCCATAGACCTCAGAAGCAACAAAATCCACAAGGGCAGATCCTTATGTTCACACGGAATCCTACAGATATAAATTAAATAGACTGTCCTTTGCAACAGGTATTCCTTAAAGAGGTAGAAGTGAGAGGTGATGATGAAACCTAACAAGAAAGGTCAACGTGTATTATCTCTCTGTTTTTTTGAAAGTGTATGTCATGGGATTATTCAGACAGTTTGACACCACACAGATGGTCAACAACATATGAGGTCAGTATTTCTGAAAAAGAAGCGATGTTCATCGAAGAAAAGTTCTGTGAAGGGAGAATACAGAGAGTGGTGGCTACTGAAGTCAGGTAGGAGTGACCATGTTTGATCAGTCCCACTTGCTGGCTAAATGCGGTGCAGAAAGCAATTTAGATGTCTTGGAGATCTAGTGATAGAATAGTCACCTGGGGGGGAGGCTGAGAGCTAAGAGGGAGAGATGGTCAAACTCAGAACCAGACATAAATCAGGGAAAGGTAGATGATCACTCATAAAGAAAAGGGGAATGGAAATGCTCAATATCTCCCTCCTCATACTCCCCAGAGAAAAACTTGATGCAAAGAATATGAGACGCAGGAGGAAGCTCCCGTGGGAGCAAACATCTAAAACATTTCACCAAAACAAAAATGAATAAACTGACAAAAAACAGTGCCAGACAAGGTACCAGGTTTCTATGAGCTAATGGAAAGAGGGCTAACACATGTGGCAGGGCACCTCAGCTTTGCTCTAAAAGACTTAGGAGATTTGCCTTCATTCCTTAAAAGAAATTATTTTTTTTATCACGCGTACACTATGACACGAAGTTGAGGATAATTCTGGACAACACCCTCTATTCCTCTCAACTTCTGCTATACTCTTTACTGCTCTAGCATAAAGCATAAACAGGATTGTCTTGGTGATTACTTCATTCCTTACACAACGAGAAAGAAAAGAATAAAATGCCTGACGTGCCAGTATAAGGTGGGTACCAGTCCTGAGCTGTAACGTTAGTGACCAAAAAGTAGTAGTCATGGAAGAGTTCCTTTAGCTCCTCGCACTGGCTCCAGGGGTTTCTCCATCACTTACAATTGTCACAGTGCAAAAGGTCAGTTTGGTTTCAAAGCTATAGCTGAAGTAATGCAACACGGTCCAGATGGAACCTGAATTATTTTTTGACTGAGGGAGTTGAGATGGTGCAAGAGAGGGATTGGAACCACCAAAACATTTCCCCAAGTTATGTTCTTAAAAGCTTAACAGATCACTGTTGGCCAAGGGAGCAATCACTCACTTAAGCAGCAAAAAACTCCATCATCATAACTTGACTTTTTTTTCTGCTTTAGAAATAATACCTATTGTAAATAAATACTAACTTCTGTATCTATTGCCAGATAGCTAACCTGATACCATGCTCTCTGTTGACTTTGCATGGTCTCCTTTATTTCAGTATAAGAATAGACTACCCCCCTGAATATATCTTCATAAWATCCGTAAGATGTGCCCTAATGATTTTTCATCAGCTCCCCTTCCAATGCAGACCAAAGCAGGCAGCCCTTATATTTAGCTCATCCACTTACAGTGCTTATAACATTTTACTTTGGGTGCCACAACACTGAATCCATATGAACTTAGGAAAGTATTGTTTCCTCCTATTTTTAAAATTCAATTAATTTTCTTAATGTCAGCAGAGGTTTCTACCCTTTGAATTTCTTTCTTACAATTCTCTTTAAAACGCACTTCCTCAGAAACTCTTTTTTAAAACCACTCAGAGACTCTGATACACATTTAGGACCATTATGGTGTATATATAAATTTTACTTTTTTTTCCCCTTTTGTTTTTGTCAATATGCCAATTTCTACTTGCAACTCCACCTGAAATGGCAGCTTTCCTTTCACACAGTGAAGGTGATAATACATTTAGGGCACTGTGCAGAGGCTAACACTAGTAATCTTCRTCCAGAATTCAGATACAAATACAAACAAATTGGCCCTTAGATTACATTTTTCTTTTCAGCCCTCTGCATCCTTTCCAGTGGAAGGGAAGCTGTCGCACTAGGGAAACTGTAAGCTAGTGGCTGGAAACATCAGTTGGGGAAGGCAAAATAAAGGCCCAAATGCAGACTGGGTCCCTCACCCTGAGCTATCTGAATTAACACAAAAGATTCAAAACAAGATAAAAGTAACTGCGAACGTTCAGCAAGAGCCACCTTTCCAGATTTCAGCAAGCTGCCCCAGGAGAGGTACCACCCTTCCCAGGGAGTAGTTGCTGCTGCACAAGAAAATGTTCCTTGTGCTTTTATTCTGGATTCCCCAAGCGAAGAGCATGAGAGTCTGCAGTCTCTGTGAAACCCAAAACTCGCTCTTTGAAGAGATACCTCCCTTTCCGTGTGCTTGCTTGCTCTCAAATACACACATCCGTCTGCAGACCAGCCTCTTCCTCCTCCTGCCCTACTCCGCCGCCTGCCTTCTGCCCAGGCTGCATTTGCAGGGCACCAGGGTAATCAGCTTGACGACCGCCCCAAAGGGAGTTGACTGAAACCCCCAGGAATAACTAAGGCAAATTTTTATGATGATTGAACTCATGCTCTAGAAGAAAAATGACTTCTCCACTTTGCTTAGATTATGTTTAAACAATTGTCTTTTTCCTTTCAGTTGTCCCAGTGGCCTGATGAATTCTGTATTTAATTTACTTTTAGGCAGACAAATACTGTAGAAGACAACCTTGTACAAGATAGAAGATAGGTGAGGACTGGAGAGTCCCAAGGTAACTCTAAAAAGAAATGTCAGAAATGATGTGTTCCAATTCCTATTGCAAAGCCAGAAAAGTAATTTAAAAATCTTTCTATTTCATGTTGAGCCTGTATTTGGATAAGTTTCATATTCAGGAAACTGTATGACTCAATGCTGATGTTCACTTTTACAAAATATTCTGATATTAACAAAGACAAAAGAGGGTATGAGACTATATATGGGTTTGAATAAAATGCATGGTCTAAAACATAGCATGAGGATTTATAAACCAAAAGCCTTGTCTACCAAACCTCTTTCAAAAGGTTATTTACTCATCATTTCAGCTTTGCTGCTGAATTTATACCACAGAATTAGAGCTGGAAGGGACCTCAGGAGGCCATCTTGTCTTTTCCTTGCCCAAAGGCACACCACCACGCACCAAACGTTCCTGTCAGTCCTGACAAGTGCTTGTCTAACCTATTTTTAAAAAATCCTCCAGTGACAGAGATTCCACAGCCTCCCCTGACAGTTGTCCCAGCACATAACTACCCCACAGYTTACTTGGTGTTGAACTTAAATCTCCTCTGCTGTTATTTAAACACGCTATTCCTTGCTCTGCTCACATGAACATAGATTTATTCTTTTTCTTTCATAGCTGTCACTTTTACATACTTGAATACCATTATCATGTCTCCCCTCTTTTCCTCTCCAGACTAAATAAACACAATTCCTTCAGCCTTTACTCACAGCTTATGTTTTCTAAACCTCTGACCACCGCGGTCCTCCACATTGTTCTTGGATTACAGAGCCCAAAATCGGATTCAGGCTCCAGCTGCAGAGCAGACAAATTACCATATGTGCCTTACAGACACCATTCCTGGCATCTCAGCCGGATGTCTGCCCTTTTTGCAACATGAACATTGTCAGCTCCACGTACAGTCTCTGACCCAGACTAATGCAGATCCTTCCCTTAAGTCACACTGCCTGGGCACTCATCCCTCCCCTTTTTCTGTAGCACTCATCACTCCCCCAAGTACTGAATTTTGTCCTCACTGAATTGAGTACTGTTTTCCAGATGGTTTCTTCAATTCACCAAGACAAGACTGAAATCTAATTCTGTCCTCTGAAGTGCTTGCGGCACCTCCAAGCATGGTGTCACCAGGGCATTTAATAAGCACGCTTTCTATTCCATCACTCACAACATTAAAGAAAAGGCTGAATAATATAAGAGTGAGCACAGAYCCTTGCAGAGCCTGACCTGGTCCCTGTAGTTTGACAGCTACACTCTCCCACCTATTTACAGTTTCACCTCCTCAAGGTTCCCCTGCTTACTGTGAGCATGTTGTGGGAGGCAGTACCAAAAGCTTCACTGAACTTAAGCAGTTGAGTTTCTTTAAGGACCTGCCAATAACTATCTTTACACTTCTTTCTCTACAAATCTCCAAGTTTGTTACAGTTGTCCTTCCTGAAGCCCAATGCCTCTATTTTGGTGTTTTCTCTTCCTCCTTTCCTAAAAATCATGTTCTATCACTTCACGGCCATTCTTAGCCAAGTTGCCTTCCATTTCCTGCATCAAAACACAGGTGCCAAGAACTTTCTGGACAGCCTTGTGCTGTGCTGRGTTCTCTTCCCAGCAGAGGACAAGGTAGGTCAGCTCCCACATAAACTCATACTGCGCTTTGGATTAGCGTAGCTGCTCAGAAAGCACTTCACAAATTTGACATCCGCTTGGGTTATGTATTTAAAAGTATTGATAGCTACAATTCTTTTCATTTTTTTAAAAAGTCATTTGCTGCGGAATAACTGTTAGAGATTCAGAAACAACACCCAAAATGGGTAAGAGGTGCCAAAATTTGAAAGAATAAAAAAGCGAGTGCTAAGTTTTATTCTTCATGTGGGATGAAACAGTTACCTTTGGCTGTGTTGCCTTGGAGTTGATGTTGGTGATATTTCTTAACAGCCTCTGGTTTGCTGGGCTTAATGACTGGGGTGTAGTAAGAATTTATTCTGAATGGAACCAGGTGGTGTTTTTTCTTGTTTATTCTGAGTGGAATGACCTTGTTCTTGTGTTCTTTACCATGAGAATGATCTCGCTTTAGCAGGAGTAAACATAAAAGGGAAATGAAATGAAATGAAAATAAGTATTTTTGCCTGTATGAGAATACTGTGCAGTATAAGAGTGAAAAAGTTGCCCTATGTGAAGACAGCCCATAATAAAACAAGGATCACAAAGTTTCAGATAAAAGTCAGCCACTGGACATGGACCTGAACGTAATTCTTTCTGTTTTTCTATTTTAATTTACATCTTTCATCTTGAAGGTCCTGTAAACTATTTCCAAAATAATTAGTGCGGTGACCTCACAGGGAAAAGTAGCCACCACYGTGCGCTCTTAAGAATTCGTGCAGAGTCCTGCTCTTTAGCATGTGCTTTTTTGAGAGGGGACTGGCCAGTTCACCAGGAGTTTCCTGTATCCCTCAGAAGGATCTGATCACGTTCCCCTTATTTTCTGCTGGAATGGCCAATAAATAATGATGGTTGAGAAAAACCAAAGCATGTACACAAATTGTGCATGCTACACACTTCACTTGTCCTATTTTAGCCAAAGAAGGCACCGTGCATGTCTGAGAAAGTGGTGATTTGATGATTTGAAATGGTCTGTCCTGCACAGTAATACTTTCTGTTTTGAAAGGTTTAGTCTGCTGAGACCTTGGTAGTTATGAAGACTGTGGTGGCTGCTCAGGAGATAGTCGCTATTACCATATCACAGACCAGCAATACACATGGACTAAATGCAAACCTGTTTGTCAGCAGGCTCAAAAAAAGTTGCAATGGAAATGAAGTGCAGTAATCATTTGCAGCCAGGTTGGTTACGATCCCATTAAACGCACCAGGAATCTGCAACTCTCTGCTCAGTGACTGTAGCAGAAGCTGGTTGTCAAGGCAGCTGGGTGCACTGCACACAAAGGCTGCACTCAGACAGATGATTGTGGCAATCTGAAGACAGGATGCAATAGATAAAGTGTGCTAGAGCTAGAACCACTGCAACATAGTTCAGCACTGAATTGTGTTGAACAAATCCTGTCAAATCTGTCTCTCTTTGGAGAACTACATCAAGCACAGACCAGTTCTACAGCAGTCCAACTATCTTGCTTTCCTAGAGCCACCTTCTACAAGTTGTAATGAGTTATCTGTCTCTTGCTATCAGACTTCAGAGAGCAACTGTGATGGCTGATAATCCTTAGCCTCCTTAAGGATGCAAAGACAGAGAGCACACATCAGATAATGTGTAACCCAAAATAAATCCTTTATGTGTGAAGAATCAAAGTAAAACGTATACTGGAGATCAGGAACTAGAATCAGTTACTCAAATCRATCTGCCACTCTGTCACGAGTAATTTCCCACCACCTATGAGGCTGTCACATGAGCTGGATATGTCAAAGTGATCCTTCCAGAATTTTTCCTCACGTACCTGCATAGATTTGAAAACAAATTAAAAAAAAGTACCTGGCTGAACCTCTAGCTACACCCAAGAGCAGTACAGGAAGAGGAATAAAATTAATAGCTTGCTTTTGAGGACCAACAGAACCAGACTTTGTAAGGTTTAGCGAGTACCTAACATCATGTTCTGCAGGCAGCGATGAAAGCAGTGTAGTACCTACCCCCAACACCACTTTCAGCTAGCACATTTCACAAAAAGCCAGAGGCAGAAATGAACAACAGGACCAAATGCCTGATGGACCATGCCCTGCATGGTGAATTAAGTGGCACTCTACACTTTTGCAGTTGGCCAGAGAAGCCAAGAGGGCTCAGRCACTCTCATCATCAAGCAACTGAAGGGGTTATCTATCTAATGCCCTGGGCGGGCACAGCTCTTAACTCAGACCAAAACTGAAAACCAATGAAATGACCATAAGCACCAATAATGGGGCAAAGTAGGGGAAAACGCACTATGTAACTCAATTCATGCACAAGTGCACTCCCCTTGCAACTATATTGGCAATAAAAATTGCTGATCCAGCACAGAGACAGAAACTGCTGTCAGGATCTTGAAATACTTCTTTTAGACTTTCAAAAGAGTCTGAAGTCCAGCAAAGGGCCATGAAAATGATGAAGGGACTGGAGCATCTGCCATACGAGAGGCTAAGAGAGCTGGGACTGTTCAGCCTGGAGAAGAGAAGACTCATCTTATCAATGTGCATAAATGTCTGCTGGGAGGGTGGTGGGGGTTAGGGGAGTAAAGAAGAAGCCAGTCTCTTCTTCACTGGTACTTACAGACAGGACAAGAGGCAACAGGCACAAACCGCAATACAGGAGATTCCATTTAAACATAAGAAAAAAGGTCGGATTTTTTGTTGGTTTTTTTTACTCTGAGGGTGGTCAAACACTAGAACAGGTTGCCCAGAGAGGCTGTAGAGTCTCCATCCTTGGAGATGCTCAAAACCCAACTGGACACGGCCCAGTGCAGCCTGCTCTCGCAGCCTCTGCTCTGAGCAGGGAGGTTGGACTAGACAATCTCCAGAGGTCCCTGTCAACCTCAGCGATTCTGTGATTCTGTGAAAAATAACAGCAACTTGGGTTCACATCTTCTGCTGTTGCAAAAGCATTAGAAAACTAATTGCTTGTAATTGTGCTCTTAACCTCCAGTTTTTCTTTAAAAATTCTAGCATTTAGGACTGTAAAGAAAGTCTTCATAAAGTGAACAGAGGATTACCCATAATGCGAAGTTTTAGGCTTTTTGGCAGATGTAAGCAAACAACAACCGTAGGAAGGTGTGAATTGTTCTAATTAACTCCATGGGAAGCTAACCGGGAAGCTATACAATGGCAATTTAAATGTCAACATTTCATTGTTGATCACTTCAGCAGAAATCCTTAGGGCTTGCACGTTTCACAATTCCCTAAGGACCAGCACATTTTCCAGGGTTACAGAAGTGCCAACAGTCCCCTACATAGAAATCAAAATCTCAGGGTTTCCCTTYGTTTCTACAGTGCAGTTACAGTTGCTCTCAGGGACAATATAAGGTAAGTTAGAAATAGACAGTCTGGCAGCAGGCTGAAAGAGACTAAGGAGGAAAGCAGTTGCTGGCAATATGTGGAGAAATGGAAACTATAGCCAGACATACTCTAACTTCATATTCAATTTATTAAAATCCTTACTTTCTTAACTAACCTAACGATGACCCAGAATTCAGAGCTAGCCATGGTGGATTGTTGCAGGAGCTCAGTTTGCTGGAGAGCACAGGAGGTCGGAATCACAGTGGGGATACRGCCAGAAATACTATATATAAATAAGCATGTCTGGGGGTCAGACCAAAAGAGCTTTTGCTAGCTACTTTCTAGATGCTTTACAATACATGTGCAAACTACAGAATCAAGAGATGTATTAACCTTAAGGTGTCTTTAAAAAGGGATTAGAAAGGAAGAAACATGCAAAGTGAAGTACTTGCTTTTAAAGAACATGGTACCAATGCAACATGAACAGCTTCATTATTCATGACATTCAAGTTAAAACACTAAACCATAAGAWGTTTTTCAATGACAGTCACAGAAGAATGTAACAAGATAAGTGTGGTCACAGCCATATCAATCTCACATAAATGCTGAAATTTCACATGGCTGAAAGATAGGTCCTTGCCTTCACCCTGCTCTCATCCCAACATTCCCACCAACTTTTAGAAAAGAGATTAGTTCATTAGTTCCCCTGATCTGGCCTACAGTGTGGCCACACAAGTGTTAGTACCGCTATGTTGGAGAGCATGCAAATATATGGTCGGGGAATGAGCAGATTTGCTCCTTTTAATATAACAAAGTTACTGTGGAACTACTGCTTTAGAGAAGAGATGGACAAGAAGGGTGCCAGTATGAACAGTAATCAGGAAAAACATGTACATCTAATGAATAGTCCTTTAGCTACAAAGAGGCTCTGATGCATCTTCCAAAAAGGAACTTGGGGACAGAATAAAATGTTTTTTGGATTTATTTCATTTAAATAAACACCATGGGAAAATATAGCTGTGGCACCAATGGGCAGAATTCAGAGTCAGGGATATTCATGGATTACAAGTCCCAACAAACTACATCCTCCAATTCCAAAAGTCTGTTTTAGCCATTTGAAATTCATTTACTACAATCAACATTACAGTTTTGCAGTAAGTATTAAATTTTCCACAAAAAGAAGAATGTTTTGAAAAATTGCTAGAATTTTCCTCTGTAGATGAGTCAAAATAACTGAGATTGTTTCGAAATTTGACACTCCGTCAATGTCAATGACGGAAAATGCAAGGTACTTGCTTAATAGGGGAGAAAGTAATGAAATATTATTATACTACAGACAAATACACTTGGAGAAAATATAAGCCCAAAAACTGTGGTTGGAGTCTTCACCAATATTAGTGAACTGACTGAACAGAAATAGTGAAAACCACTCATCTGAATTTCAAGAAGGCAGGTATGATTTACAGAATGAGTCAGTGAGATAGTTCTCCACAGAACTATTAAAACACATTAAAGATTGGCTAAGGGTCAGGAAAGCCAGCACAACATCAAGTTTTTAGTTTATCTAGAGATCTGGACTGAATTGTATAGTCTGGCATACAGCTAAACTCTATTCTGTCAAAAGAAAACAGTCTTATAAGACAGGATAAAAAAATGCCCTTCTCCAGCAACTGTTTGAACTGAAAATTTTCATTTCTTCTCCCTTTTTGTCTTTCACTAGGCAAAACAAAAATGGTCATTTTTCTATTCTTAAAGGAAAAAGCTGAAACTACTGAATTGTTTCATGGTCAATTTAAAAATCAAGATATAATATCACGGAATAATGTAAGAATGAAGTTTCATCTCTGATTTTACTCTTCTCATTTCCAGTTAAGAGTGGTTGACTTACTATTAATGTGAAATAAAAATTAGATTCTCAGAAAGGTCCCAATGAATCACCACGCACAAAATGAAAACTATCCTAATGAATCAATGCAATACAGAAAAAAAAAGTTGTTTTCTTAAAATGCATGGATATGACTTTGATGCTGTGGTAATTTCTRTGAAAACTGTGTTTTATTGACATGATCAATAATTCCTATGAGTAAAGTTTTTTTCATTCTCAAAACATGTGGACATCAATACTATTTTACTTTATTTTCTGGGCAAAAATGAGCTTATTTGGAAAGCAATTGTAACCCAGAAATGTCTATATAACCACAATTAACTTTGCATGTTTATTAATGTACAAAATGTTTTTAAAAAGGTAGGGGAGTAGTTTCCCTAATCTATCCAATATTTTTGAACTACCTACTATAAAAAATTACTATTTCCCCTCCTCAGAATATTAAGAATTCACCACAGATTACGAGGGAGTTACCGTCACTTTTGCTGGCCTGCTGAGTCCTGCTCTGACAGCTGTTGGAGATTTCAATTTCATTTCCTAGGTTACCAGACTTAAAAGCTGCTGCATGATAATCGCTTCTCCTGCTTGTGATACTGCTGCTGATTAGTATTACTTTACCTTAATTTCAGGCCAAATTCATTGCTATGTCATTATTTATTTCATTTTTTCTCCTGTAAATGCCTTGATCAGTGCATTGCTCTCACATATATTTTAACAGGTCTTTCCTGTTTCATATTCCTTGGGGACCTTACATACTTAGTGCCCTACAAAGAGTGCTCTTCCTCTTTAATTTCTGATCTTGTAACTTATAAATTGGCTAGCAAGAGAAGACAAGTGGTTTGCACTGAGAAGAGAACCACTAGGCTGAAGGGCTGTTAGTAAACAAAGCCTCAAGGACTGAACTTTGAACCAATCATACTTAAAAGTTCTCTCTAACAGCTTCAACACAAAAAGACAGCATTGCATTAATGAAAGAAGTATCATCGATATACAGAAAGTTCAGAGTATCAAAGAAATAATCTTGAGAGCTAAAGTAACAAGTGAAACAATACAAATTACATGATTGAATATCTAGGAAATAGTAACAAGAATTTTTGTTGTGTACTGCAGAATCATCAGCTGAAATTGAAAAGGAGAAGAAAAAACGTGTTACTGGTTGATTAGTGGATGAATTGCGAGTCATTAGTGTGTTGTGCTTTCAAAGACTGTGGTGAACCAGGAGAGGCATTGCTATTACACATATGGGAGATTTCTGAACAAATCATTGGTAATACCCTCTCTAGATAGCACATATAGTTCTGAGTACTCACAGAAATTAATTTCCCTAAACAGAGGCAGAGAAAGGCTATGATGTTGATAAGGAAAYGGAGAGCCTATCATATCATACTAAAAGAGTTTGGCTGGTTTATCTTGCCAAAATGAAGACAGGGTTAAGGGGATATAAGACAGCACATCAGATCATGAATATCACAAAGGAGAAGAATTATCAAAGCTGAAGGACACCATCGGTAAAAGAACAAAAGTAAACCTTGCTATGAATAAATTCAGGCTTAAAATAAGGGAGTGGTCCCAGCCCTTCAAAAGGGCGAGCTTCTGAAACAGAGTCCTCATACAAGTAGTAAGGATAGATTTAAGATGGACCTTAATAAATTAATGAATGAGATTACATAACATAGTTACCTATTATAGAAAAGGATTGAACTTGACACATGAGATATTTTACTGTCCTATGGTCCTGTCACTTTTCCCAATTCCCCTCCAGCTAGGGTGCCAAGAAGTCTGCAGACAGAAAGCTGGCAGAAGTCTCGGGAGACAACTGCCCATGCTGGCGCTTCCTCGGAAAGAAGCAGTATATACATGGGGTTCCACCATGGCCACCCAGATGAAGTAGCAGCGAAAGCTTCCTCATACCACTCTGCCCAACTGAGCCATGCCTGGTCCCAGAGAGCCAGTGCAGAGCAGCAGCTCAGACCCCACGTTTGTTCAGCAGCCACCACTGGCTGTGACAGTGACACAGAGGGGCATTTTCAGATATGGGCTGGGTGCTGCTTACTGAACACTCCTGGCCATTAGCAGTTAATCTCCTGACCTGAAGATGACATTGGACCGTGAATTTCCCATCACTTTGCAAGTTGTTGATTTCTACTTCTTSCTATCCTGTTTCAGGGATGGAATAACCCAAAATAAATCTCAAGTGAAGGCATCCCATTTACCTGTGGGATACCACATACACATTTCCATAACATATTCTTTACATCCTGTTGGCCTGTACAGTCATTTGTCACCATTCCTTTACCCTACTCCCTGCAGGGATAAAGGTTTATCTGACCTATCCACACCGCTACCTAGATTAATACTTCTTGCAAGGCTGAAACTAGCAGGAAACATACCTGTGAGTATTCTATTCTATTCTACTGTTCTTTTAAATAAATATAAYGTGTAATTGATTAAAAATTTAAATCACATCCCTGATGCTCCTGTGAAGTTGCACTTCAGGTCCAAGAACGTACTATGAAGCTGAGAAAAATCAAAATCTTTTGAATGATGTGAACTATATGGTTGTTCCAAAAATAAAAATGAAGCAGAAACTGGCAGTTTTGATTTTCACCATACATATTGCTCTTATGTATGGTAGTCTTAAAATCACAGAGCAATAAGCATACACAGTATGCACAGTACACAATACACAGACCTATCCAGGTAATACCTACATTCCATAAGGTAGAATATGGGACAGCACAAACATGCAAAATCCAGTTCCTAAGTAGCCCTTCTAACACTCCAGGCTATCCTAACCAATTAAATATTTTACATCTTTTACACAAAAGATTAAACGTTACCAGGAACAGTCTGCGGTTTCARTGGCCTCATTTAAAATGAAGTCTCATGGAGAATTAGAAATCTTACACATTCATCTCGGTAGGATGCATGAGAATTGCTGCTAGAGGCCATGTCCTCGGAGGTATTGAGCACTGCCTGAGGAATCCATGAGTTCTTGTCTTTCATCTGGGCATATGAATATTCCATGTTACGCCAAGGTCAAAAGGACTGAAGTGATAACCTGGCTTACATTTTAATACTTAAATGTACCACACATGATCTGGTTCTCTTAGTCCTGGCTTACAAAACCTGCTACTTCCCTGAGAAAGCATGGTAGAGGCTAGCTTGAAGACCTCTGTCATTAGCTATGAATTTTCTTCTTTCCTGCCATGCATATTTACCCCTAGACAACATTTAGCTCTTAACCTCATCTGCCACTTCACAAGCTGTCAAATGACTATTCAAGCATTAAAAAAATGAAGGGTCTGTTAAGCTGTAAATTAAATGACAGTCTGTAGCTGAAAATTAGCAGTAACATGCCTAAAACTTTATTGATTGCTAAGAAAAGGTGAATAACCCCCACTATTGCTGGCAGTGTAATTATTGACCTTTAGAACTCAAGAGCTATTAATTTAAGAACAGATAGCAGTGAATTAGCAAACAACAGTTACTTTGCAACAGGGCAGTAAAGGCGTGTATGAAGTTTTTGCATGTGTTCACTACCATCTTGAAAGGTATTGTTATATGCCTGTATTTTCTGTTTTATTGCAGAATATAATCCAAGCTACATCTGGACATATAATACCTGTCAACTAGTTCAGAAGATCAGTGTGAATGTCCCCACAGATACTGAAGCCTTTTAGTGTGTTTTAAGAAGAATCTTTTCAAAAAGGTTCCTAAATTACTACTGTTGAGGGCAGGAGAATTGTATTGCACAGCTCAGCCATTCTGATCATCTATATTGYGAGAGATGGAGAGATAGAAATGACCAATAGCAGAAGAATAGCAGACAGTAATCAGACATCAGTAGAGTTCCTTTAAATATGTGACACACACAAAAAAAGCTCTGTTAATATTGCTGAGCTTTATCTGTTACAGACTCTTTGTTTCAATGTACATTTAAGAGAAATAGTAATACAAAGATATTAAAACAAATGCTTCAGCAATTATAAAAAACCCTTTTTTGTTGTTCTTAGCAGTAAGTACTGATTGTGATGGAGAGATTGTTTCCTTTTGACAAAGCAGACTGCAGCTTAAGAACATTGGTAAGGCAGTGCAGTTTACAGTAAGAAAGAAAAAAAAAAAAGCTAAACTAACTGGAAGTAACGAAAGAAAAAAGCATCTGACCTGGTGCAGATGTCCTTCCATGAAGAGCTGTTTCATTAGGCAGCAGATCTTTTGAGTTGGAAGTGAATGGTGATTGTCTAAATGTGTCCTCAGAAAAGAAAGGGCTATGGGGAAAATAAGATGTCTTTTTGTAAACAAAATAGCAGTCAACATAAGAAATAAGTATGACTTTTGACCCTAATATCTTAATATTATAACAAATATCATAATGTTAAAAGCCTGTATAATTTACAGAATTCATGCTGAAAGATATGCAGACTGTGAGGGAAAGTGTGGTGAAGAGGCATGCTTTGCTACAACTGCATCTCAGAATGAAGACCGAGGTCTTCCCAAAACATTTTTAGTTACAGCATTTCAACATCTCAAATTGGCAGTATCACATCACAATATGGATTGTGAAAATTAATGTTTCAAGAATTTGTATTCTACTTTCATATCTGGGGAGGGCAATGTGGACAGGTGGAAAATATTTTATTACATATTTTAGGCTATTTAAAAATCTGATGAATTATGTTCAAAACAAAACTGCAAATATTAGGTTAAGATGCTTAATGGATCTCCTTTGACATGACATTCCACATATGAAATTAACTCCCTTAATTCTCTTTTCAAAGCAGGRAACAATTCATATAAGCTAACTGAATGGTGACTTCTCAAAGAGTATTAAGTATAAAAATAATTTTGAACTCATCTCTACTGCAATCTGAAAAGTATAAGGTGTTTTGGTTTTAATTCACAGGCAATAAAAGTCAGTTTCAATACTGAACAGGCATTTCTGTTCTGTTTTGTGCTCAACTAAAAATCATAACAGAAACAAGGCTCCCTTGTCTACAGTACRAACAACAGTAAGAGGTACATCAAAACAAAAAACAGAAAAGGACAGTTTTTTCTTGGAAGGCTGTTTTCCAAGGTAGTGTATTTGATCTACATACAAAGTACGAATTTCTTCTGAGTAAAATGAAGACTACATTTAAATCTGATCTCTACTGTATTGAGAATCCATAAACAAGCTGGTGTATAATAGGTGCTTTAAAGGTGTAGGACAGGAGGCCAGCTCATTTCTGCAGCCTGCACTTATTCAGTAATAAAATCCAGGAACCTCTACAGGGTAAGGGACATAGCATCAGGTTTTATGAAGTGTTGCACAGTGGGGAATCCAGACGCAGCATGCATGTGCCAACAGCACTAACCAAAGTAACCTTACTGGTCCAGATACACCAGGTGTCAATCTAAACAATGACACACACATAAATTTTCCCTCCTAAAGTCTTTCTGCAGAGAGAGAGCAATGCATTCTCCACTGATTTCCTGGTGTTCACAGTCAGATCTCTTTTGCCATTGTGAAGCTTGTCGATAATTGCAGTTAACGTGATCTAACAACACTTTTGGTAATCACGTTACTTACTCTCCCATTAGTTTTGGGGCATTATTCATTTCATGCTGTTTCATATGGGACATTTAATGGGATATTTTGATATTTCTACAAAAGTTTGAACATAACCACAAACACGCAGTCAACATTAAATTGTGCTGGAGGTAAGGCAAGAAGCTGCCTGAAACCTGAACAGTTCAGTGTATGCAGACAGCTGAACAATGTGCAATTCTCACAAAAACAAATGATTAATCAGGCTAATGCAAACAGCTCCAATCCACATGTACAAAACTTAACTTTTTCCAAGACTCCCACTCCCACTCAGGGGTAATATAATATAAAACAGACTAATACTATATAAAAATATGGCATCATTTACTGCAACATTCCTCTCACTGGTTTAATAATGATCCGAAAAAAAAACACCACCAAAAAAAATTTATTACTGCTGTAACTCTTCGGAATCTTGTAATCTGCTCAGGTTTCCACGTTGGCCTGCCTGTTTGTGTCTTAGATTCAGTCACTGCGACACTGCTCACTGTTGATTCTGAGCAAAATGGATGATATAGAGCTCATCTATTTCAGGCTAGGCCATATATCATGAGCAGGCTGCTGCTGAAGACTGCATCGTGTTGGGGTCTCAAGGATTTCCCTCTCTGCCATCAGCCTCTGCTGAATTCCAGAGCCGTGCTCAGATACCTCTTTCCTGCCCTTCTCTAGAAGGGCAGTGAATCTCCTCAGTGTCAACCCTATTACTGCTTTTGATTTCAACAGATATGCACTCCAATTCCCAATGCAAAATACGGAGGGAGGAGCTCCCGCTTCACAGTAAGAAACTAATAAATTGTTCTCAATCACTGTGCAAAGTGCCTTCTGAAGAGGATTAAGTTTTAGGATTTTTCTTTCTGGTTGTAACTTTCCAGTTTTATGGCTACACAATTTTCTGGTTCCTAGATGAAAGAAATTCATCCTGGCATCTCATGCTGGCATGCTCACTTCCAGATCATTTGCTTCTCCACTTTCCATCTTCAAATCACAGATGGCAGGCTTTACCATCGCACTCAGCCATTGAACTGCGAGGAATCCTTGCCAGTTTTGGCTCCTTGAACAAAGTCATGTCTGCAAAGTCCAGGAACACTCACAGGAGGAATAGCAACAGATAGGTGAGAGTTAAAACTGTTAATATGGAATAAGAGAGCAAAAAGTAATTCTATACCCCTATCTTACTGGGTTTTGCTGATTTAAGATTCTCACCAATGACAGTTAAATCCCTCCACTCCCCAATTACTCACAGGTGGACCACACTGACTTCACCTTGGTTCTCTGCAGCTTTCAGCAAGCCTCACGTAACAATCACGATTCAAATGTCTTCCTGTCATTACTCCAGATGTAGGTTGGTTAGCCAAATTAACTACACATTTTCTTAATGCAGCGTTAATGCCTCTATCTTCCTTTGCTGCTTCATCACATTCTATTTTTGAGAAGGTGTCATACACTCACCATCAAGTAAAGACTTCCAGCTGTTTTTTTTTTTTTTTGGTTTGGTTTGTTTTTTTGCCAAGTCTTTTGAGTCAATCTGTTTGAACTTGCAGAATTTAGCAGATTGACTGACTTCCCATTAGGGAGCTCTGGCTCTTCTCATTCATGTCTTCTTCTGTTGATAGGTAAGACAAGAAAAGCACCCAGAAAAACTGAATCAGGCACTCAGCTTTTCATACCCTGGTGGGCAGCAGCCGTTATCAGGACTTCTCAGTAAAATTCAGCGTAAATTTGACAACAACCAGCTCTGCTACCCTCACACAAGTTGGCAGCCAGAAGAAGGCACAGTTATCTTTGAACTGTCCTCAGCCTTTCTAGTCTGAATTACCTCCGGTAGATAATCTCTGGGGGTTTGCACAGTGGTCCTGCTAGTGACATCATGAGACACTGAAATTTATTTTCACCTGACTGACAGTATTCAACACTCCCTCCCCACAATGCATGCTGGATGGTGAATGCGTAGTTGGACAAGACGTGCATTTATCTCTGCATGTGACTCTCAGGTTTATGCTTTGTAAGGAGTCACAAGAAGGCTATACAGTCTGCACATCCCATGAAATTCCAAACTAGCAAATATGGAAAGCATTTACAGTAGCCAGAAGTTAAAAGCTTAATTTAATTCTCTTTCAGTTTGTAAAATCAAAAGGTCTCTATCGTACATTTACTGAGCTGGTCAGTTTATTAAAAACAAATTTATCACAGTTACCATGAATGAATGGGATGGATCCAGGAATTTAAGAGCAGCCTGTTTTAGAGTTATTTTTTTCTGCAATTGAAACGTTTTTGAAGTTCTGTCTAGACAAAGTCATCTTAATTAGCAGGCACTGTACACTCCAAGAGCTCCTGTAGAGGGGCTGCAGAGGCACAGGAGGTCTTAGTCCATCTCTGAAGGAACTCTTCACTTTGGCATGCTCAGTCTCCAACCCATTCACACTGACCAGGGAACCTTCAGGTAGGAAATAAATGTGCCCTTGCCCCCAGGGCTAGGTGAGAGCTGAAGAGGGTATCAAAGATTTAAGTTTTGGACTTAGCACCCAATTCCTGTTTACTCCTCACCATGGGTACCTAAGTCTTTGCCGACTCTCGCTGCCGCTCGTTACATAAGATGATCTTTGAATTTTCTCACAGAGACACCTCACTTTGCTGCTCAATTATATTTAAACAACTTGTGGTCTTGTCCCCAGTCAAAATACTGTAAAGTGCATGTTTTTTTAAGAGCATGTGCTATATGTGCTCTAATTGAACCACATTTTAAATTCCCCTACAATTTCACTTATTTTGTTAATGTGACTGTAATCTTGACCAAATATTTCATTAGCATTGTCTCTTACAGTCTGACTTTTTAAAATTCATCTCTGGAAGACACTGAGATGATAAAAATACTCAACTGAAATTTTATTCAAGAAATCCAAGTCTGACAGAAGACTGAATCATAACACCTCTTCTTACAGTGGTCCATGTCTTAAAATCCAGTTGTCAGCCTGTTCTTCCCTCAAGCACTGCATGTACTATGCAGTTTCTTTCAAGGTTCATTTTTTGCAGAAAAAATAGAAAAAACGATTCTTAACATGAAGCATGCATACTTGATCAGTGGAGAACGGTAATTTTGGGAAGAAGGCCTTTTGTCTCATGGACTCCAAACCATCAGATCCATAGACGTAATTTTTCAGGCATAGGTTACATTACTGCATGAAAATATCTTACAATTGTAATATCAGGTCACATTTGCAGGAAATACACGTCTGAGTTCACAAGGCAACATTAACCAATGCCATTTGCACTACAGCTCTGCAAATAACAATGGACTGTACTTACCTGGTTGTAGTTCTGATGGTGTTATCCTTATTGTGATTGTGCTCTTTGCTCACCTTTTCTGCAGAGGAACATATTTTTTGGTGATTAGCATGTGTGTATATATATAGATAGAGATATGTATATACATACACACACGCATACACATATATAAATAAATAAATCCTATTTTCTGTATTGGGTTTTATTCAGTAGAACTATTTTAATGCTCTTTCATTACAGAGTATAATCCAGAATAATTTAGGGCAAATGGTTACAACATGATTAGAAAAGGAGCGTGATTTTATTTAAGCTGTAACTTCCACCAAAATTRTCCTGCTTCATATTTCAGCGTTAGTGCTCCATGCAGAGTTTGCAATACAAACATTTGTTAAACACAGTGCTGAAATCATCGCCTGAATGTAACAGCTGAGGTTCACCTTCTTTGTAGAGAAAAATGGACAGAACAGCCACAGGAACTCTGTGCGCTGTGACCACTGGCCGCTTATGCCAGCAACTGCCATCTATAGACCCCCTATACTCTGAGGCCTCGATCAATCAGCTGTCACAAATTATTTAATTAGCTTTCAAAAATACAGGAGTTGAACTCTGGCTTTTCCAATTCAGTTCAAATATTATGAACCTGACCTGACTGTCACAGTGCTCTAAAGCATATGTTAAGTGTGGGGAACATTTGGCAAGGCTTTTGCATTTCAAGTGTGAGGGTAGAAGGCCTCTAACTCCTATTATTTTTCAGTCTTAGCAGTCTCACACCTTCATAGTTCTTTAATGGTTATACACAATCTCTTTCTGTTCTTTAAATTCTGCTATCAACTATTTCCACTGCTTTTACCTGATAACTGGAAGAGCAGCTCGGATGCCATCTTCACCGATATATCCTGGTTGAATAGATTTCTTTCTGGGAGCACACGACCTTCTGGTGCCTTCTGTATGTGTTCACTAATCTCTCGCCCTAATAAAGTGCTGTAGCCAACATTTTGGCTGGGTTGGCTAGGTGACACTGAAGCCCGTGAATCATGAATGTCAACTTCCATTGGTTCTTCTTTTATCTTTACCATCTGGGTTTCTTTGTAACTCTCAGCTGCAAATGCATATTAGAAAAAAACACAATTATTTAATTGGGTTACAAATTTTCAGAGCACTCAAAGCAGGAATCAGAATTATGAAGTTGTAATTTGTATACAGCATCAAAGCAAATGGAAGGGAAAGCAAGCAGCTGACTGCTACAGTACTCTTCTGGGGGTTATAAATAGAAGGAATAGCTTGAAAATAATTTTTCAAACTAGAGAGCAGAAAACAGTCACATATTTGTAAATATGAGAGTTGTATCATTTCCTGTGAACACTGGGTAATTATATCCCAGTTAGTGAAGCTTTGCTTTGTTTATTAAATGAAGTTACAACTACACACCAGCTCTCAAAAGATGAGCACTGAAGGCGCATTACAAACTCTAAATTACTCCTTATCAGCTGTTGAGATGGGAATTCAGAAGTACCAGCACAGATAGTTAGAAGTACTGGTATGAGGGTAGGGGTGGAGGAAGAAACCCARTCGGTTCCTGTTTGTTCTCTTTGTCTTTTCCAGAAAATTCCAAACAACTATTTGAAGAACCAGTTTGTCATACCAGCATATGCTTTCAAGATGAGAGCAGTATTTTGGGGCTTCTGCTTTTCTAAAGCCCAATTTCCTAACTGCCATAGATGTTCTCGCGTACACTACAAGACCCAATAACCTTAACAACCATTTTCCACAAGACCATCATCCTTCCCTCTCTGCCTTCCTCTCCAATGCCTTAGGTCTAGAAAATAAACTGGTAGTCTAGAAACCAATTTGCAGTTCACTGTCCACACTTGCGATTCCTCAGGTGCTGCTGAACACTCTGGTTTGGCTGCAGGAAAGCAACCATTTTTCTTCAAAGTAAAAGCTCTGACACCTCAAAAGCAAGGCTCCAAGGTAATTTGCCAGTGCTTTTTGACTCAGACTTTCTGCTGCAAATACCGAAGTTCAAAACCTATGTAATTTGTTCTCAGTTTAGTTTCAGAGACAGATGATGATTTTTTTTTAATGATCCGCTTTCAGCAGGCTCCTGAAAGGACAAACTGATGCCACGGCAGAACGGCCCAGCCGGGTTCTGCCGCTGCTGGCTGTGCGCTGACCAGACACTTAAGAAGCAGGCCCCCTAAGAAGACAGCAATATGCCTGGGTACTCAAGGAAATAAATAAATACATGAAATAAATAAATAAAAGTTATGTACCAGAAGGACCATCCAGGCAAGAAATCATTCTGATAAAAAACATACATGGGATTTATTGTTTTTGCCTAAACCTGGATACTTAGTTCTGCTACTAACCAAGATACTCAAAACCTTAAGAAAAATCTGCTTCTGTTTGCTTATGCTTAACGCATGCCCTGAAGAGTCCACCTGTAGCCTTGATAGCCTCCACAGCTGGAGTCAAGGGAAAGCACGAGTTTAAACTGCTTAGATTTCATGAGCCTAAGAAAGAAAAGACCAACCTAGCACCCAGGAAAAGAGGCCATGGTACAGCCCCCAGAAAACCAGGCAAGTGCAGAGCTTAACAGCTGAGTGGATTAGGACCCAAGAGAGCAGTCTGGCCCTTGTCTGGCTTGGGGGGGGGGGGGGGAACATAATCAGACCTGTGACCGTGGGCCAGCATGTTAATTGCCGCAGACAGGGGCTGGCCATCCTGGTAGCATCACGTCACTGATCGGATCCACTCTGCACAACGAGTTTCCTCACACAGAGGTTTCCTCGTCATCTGCCTAATTTACTACTTAGAAGGATCAGTTATTAAAAATAAATAAATGAATACCTGTTTGTAAGAAAAAGCCTCAACTCAAACAGTATCTTCTATTAACTTTGGGTCAGACAGAAGAGGTAAAAATCCACTAACTTTACTTGATGATGAATCCGATGCTGTCCCTCCTGTTTCTCCCTTCCCCTCTAACTCACATAAAAATGTGTCACCCTCACAGATTTTATTCCAAGTATGAATGTTTCAAACCCCATCAGTATTTAGTTACCAATATTGGTATGACACTCAGAACTACTGTAACATGGTTCAACCATCCCTGATAACATCCTCAAGCTAGTCAACTGGTTGGTTTCATCTGGTAGCCTCTAGCCAAGACAAACAGGATCCCTTTAGGACGAAGGAATACATGTTCCACATAAAACTGATGCATTCACCAAGCCCTTTTTCATTCCCTTGGCTTCTCCCTCTCCCCACATTCCTGTCCTTCTTAAGTGCAGAAAAAGTGGCTTTGCTGCTTATAGCTCTTAATAAATAAATAAATAAATAATAAATAAATAAATTGAAGCCAGAAGATAAAAGCCATTTGGATATGTTCCAGGAACAATTTACATGAAGCGCTTTCAGTCTTTTCTTATGACATTTCTTGACCTTTAGGAGAAATGTATAAACATTGATAAAAATCTATACCATCTACAATCCACCAGATGTATTTCAGATCATACTGAATTCTCAATTGAAAATGAGTTAGAAAGATTATCATATAATGCCATTTTTTGCCCTGTTAAGCAGATTTTTTCCTTTTCTTTAAAGTCTCCATTAGCTTCTTATTATAAAGCCACAGAACATTGCTTCTCTGTTGAAAAGCACAAAAATAGTATGCTATGCACTGAAAGCGAACACAGAATGGCAAAGGAACGCATCAGGTAACACTGTCAGTCAAAGCTCAGGTAACCCCACAAACAAATGTGTTCTTCAGATGTCTGACAGCCAGAGCTCTGCACCCAGCTGCCAAATTTAGGTGCAGAGTCAAGCTGACCTTTGCTGCTCTCTCTCCTTTTAAAATATTATTTCTATTTCTGTTCCTGCTTCACACAGTTTAATTCCCTGTTCTGCAAATGCTTTTGAATCAGACAAACATACAACCCTGACTGAGGCAACAGTTCAACAATACCAATGACTTTCTCTCCCTCACGATTAGCTAGCAATCAAATTACTCTAACTAAATTTACAAGTTTGATCATTCCTGTTGTCCTTTCTCTTCCCAGCTGCACCCTTTTCATCCAACAGAATTCCCCTGCCAAATACGAATCCCATCGCAGTCTCCTTCCCAAAACAAACACAGCAGAAGACTGAAGGAGGGGCTCTATGACAATTTTACAAGAACTAAATAAAGGGAAACACAGTTAGGCAGCCCCGTGAACAACAGCCACGCTGTAAGTCACAGGCATACGACTCAGCTGTGCTTGATCCTGCGCTGGAGAAAGGACTGAAATTAAGGTTACGCCTATATCTATCTCACTGTACAGACAGTCAAATGATAACTTCCTGAAGATTATTTTCCCTTCTCTGATACAGACAATTCATTTGTGGAGTAAGGAGATACCCCTTATTTCCTTACATAGCTATCTCACATGCTTACAGTGCAGCTAAAGCTTTTAAAACCAAGGACTGGTACACTGAAAGGTGTCTAGGTTCAAATATTTAAAATCATGATAGCTTTGATTTTTTTCCACTTTTGCATTTCTCCTCGAGTAGATGCGTTAGGTTAAATAAACTGCAGCGTATCAAAATACAAAGTTAGTATACAAGAGTCATTTTCTTCAGCCTACATTTTATAAAAGTACATAGACCCCTAATACTTAACAAAATCAGTGGGAGTTAAAGATTCAAGTAGCTTTAAAATACCTGGACCTTGGTCTGCAAAACATGGTCTGCTCTTCATTTAAAACCAGCCTGGATGAAGCTCCAGAATTACAGTACAGCAGCAAACACTGCTCCTCTGGTACAGGATGAACTAAATGACCTAACACGCCTTTTTTCTGCTGTTAACTTTATGATAAGGAAGCAGTTTAATAAAAGAAGAGAAAATTATTGCATCCACAGATATACTACCACTGTTTCTTTCCAGAGCAGTATGCCTTGTAATCAGATCACCTACAGAATCCTCACAGACTTGATCCTATTCACACCAAGCGAGAAAAGCTTCCACATCAGACACGAAACTGGCATACTGGGTAGGCTCATTCCAGGAGGAAGTAATGTTTTCTGCAGCTTTTAGGTTCTCCGGCATTCACAAGTATGAGGAACTGCACAGTAGTGACACTTGATTAAAAAACCAAACCAAACCAAACCCAGAACAATACTTGTGCGAGGTAGAAGCTCAGGCATCAGCACTTAGCCCTGAAGGCCTGACAATGCTACCGAATGTAAGCAGGGCATAAGAGTGGCTATGAAATTTACCCTTAGACAACACATCTGTCCATACTAGGACAGCGACTGTCAAGTTTCAAAAAGAGATTATTCACACTGCTTCCATCAAAAGTTGGAACCACCACAATCCAACACCTTTAACAGACAAATGAAAACAGAATAGGTGAAAAAAAGGAAAAACTGTGCTTCCAAAACAAACCAACCTCCACAACCACTATGATTTCACTGCTCCCATGACACCTTAAAATAGAGAGAGTCTAATTTATGCATTCTCGGCTCATGGAAAACAACCCAAAAACTGACACGTTGAGTTAGGGAGAATAAAAACACAGAATACTTTGTTAATATTTTCAGAACATGCGTAAGACGTTACCAATGTCAAGACAAATACAGCACTTTTTGCGTTAAAGAGGATAAAATAGAAACATAAACTAGTAGACTTCACACATGTATTACAAATAGAGATACAGGGAAAATTTTCACTTTTTACTGGAACTACAATTCAAGTTACCTTAAAACCAAGAAGATCTACTACAATAGTAAGAACAACTATTGGCACTTGTTTAACATTAATTCTAGACTTTCAAAGCACTTTACAAGATATGTAAAAATAGTACTTATTTTACAGATGAAGAYACTGATATAGAGTCAGACTCTCAGAAATGCACCTGCCCAAGTTGCTGTCGATTCGCAAACCCGCCTTTGCTGCATATATACACACCAATATTCATGATGAAATCTAATAATAATAATAATACAACCCTGGTGAAAACACACAGGAAAAAGCAGGCTTTCAAAACCCAGTCCTAAGCATTTTGCTAAGACTCCACCTGCCTCTCAGTTGCAGAATCAGTCTAGTACTCAGAAGGGACATGAAGGAAGACTGCAACTGCTGCCAGGTCCCCGCTGCAGGGCAGATGTTGTCAAGGTAACCCAGCTGTCCTGGTCACTCAGCATACTGTCTGACCTGACAAGCATGAGGAGACTTTAACATACACCATCCCTGCACGCCCAGGAACACGATCAGGGAGGAGCTGAAGTGCATTTCAATAAATTCCCTGATTTGGACAAGTAGGGCTAGGACTATGGGGCACACTGCAGAGTGCACCTCCATACCTGCAACAACTGAGTCTCTATACTACCTTCTGATCTATAGAATTCCATTGCCTCCATGCTTTGAGCAAAAGGTTGGACTAGATGAACACTGGAGATCCCTTCCAAACTAAATTACTCCATGAACCACCAGCACTACATCAAGGTGGCTGCAGTTTTATTTAGCAGAATTTTGACAACCTCCAAGCAAGCGGATGCTACAGCCTCTCAGGGCATCTTGGGTACCACTTGTTCTAGAACTGCACAACCACCCCAGTGAAGAAATTTTTCTTGATGTCCAGTTTGAACCTCCCAAGCCACAAGCTGTAGCTGTTATCCCTTGTTTTACCATCTGCCAGTATGGAGAAGAGTTTGACTCCACTGTTTTTCTAAGGCCCCTTCGAGTAGTTGCAGGCTGCGATTAGATCTGCCTTTAGTTTCCCTTTGCCAGACAAYGCAAGTCCAGCTCTCTCAATGCCTCCTTGTAGGCCATGAGCCCCTTAATTATGAGGCCCTTAACTATGTTGGCAGCTCTCCTCTAGACCCTCTGCACTTTCTCAACACCCCTTTCAAACCGGGGAGCCCCAAAACTGGCAGAGTATTCTACACACAGCCTCACTGGCTCAAAGTAGAGGGGGATAATCATTTATCTCGCTCTCCTGAGCATGTTCCGCTAATGCAGCACAGTATGCTTTTTGCCTCATTTGAGATGAAAGTCAAAATCAAATGCACAGCATTAATAAAAAAAACAATTTATGTTGTAAATATTGCTTTTGCTGATACAATAGCCGTCCAACGACTTTCCATTGCTGAAGTCAAATGAATCATTTTCAAGTCATTTATCCCTCTCCCCATCATTTGATTTAAAAATACATCCTATAGCTAAAATTCAAAGTTGCTCATATTTGCTGAAATGCCCATCAGCTTTACAAATCAACTTTGTGAATCAGCTTAGAAAACAGTCTTCCCTGTACGTCTCAAAAAATGGACTTGTGTATTAGTTTTCACAATCAAGCAGACAGGGATAACCAGTGGGTCAACTTGTACTGACTCAAAAGCCTTCAGTATGGAGAATCAGGTATTTTATTATGCTAATTGTTCTGATTTGCTAGAAATAAACATGCCCTAAAAGAGCTCAAATAAAACCTTACAGGTAGGGAACACTTGGCAAGCCCTGAAGGTTCTGCTACAGAGACACAACAAGTAACATCTGACATTCCCTAGGGTGCTGTGCTTGATGCTTTATTTTGCTAATATTTTTTCAAACTGCTGTTTTATATAAGACAATGTTGATGAGCCTTGAATCAATGCAACAGGATTCTGCACTAAAAAAAAAAAAATCTATTAAATGGTTGATATTTTTTAAAGCGAAACTCAGAAATCCCATGCCTTAGAATTTTGCAACTGCAGGTTCAGTTTGACAGAAATGCAGACCAACAAGTTAAAGGAACAAATTAAAGCAATAGACTAGTTTGAAATTGCCATATGCATCTGCTGCTCCTTCTGTTTAAATGGTAGGAGTATGGTGCTTATTTGAAAGATACTATTTGCAGAACAGCCCACTCCTTAAATATTCACAAAATAGAAATCAAAAAGAATTTGATAAAAAGCCTACACGTGCAGTGAATTGTAACTTGTACAACATATTCCAACCTATGCAAGTCTCCCAATTCAAGAAATACCTAGCCTAGCATTTCCACAGCAAGCTGTACCTTCACAAAGAGCCTGGCTCTGGTTCTCGGGTCTTACCAAGCTGACTCTCCAAAGGCAAGGGGGACTGCAAGAGACTCTTCTGCAAATACTGCATGTCCCCAATCCCTGATGTTTTGAAAAGTCTACGTGCTCACTCTCCATAGCTTTGGGGCCACTCCCAGGTGGCTGAACATCATCAAGGAACAGCAGTAAAGCTAAAGATGGGGGGGTGTTGTTTAAACTCTTCACTGAAAATTTACTAACACCCTTCCATCCCTGAACACCAAAGGAAGCACATTTGAACCACGAACATTGTAATTTCTTATTACTCCAAATGATCTAATCTTTCAAATTAATAAGGTTTTCATTAGATGTCAAGATTAGCCTGACAAGGAAAAAAATAAGAAAATCAATTACAATATCTGAACTAACTTAGAGGTATAGTATATTACTATTAAACTTGAAGCTAGGCTCTGTTAGAAAGTACTTGCTTTTCTGTGATTTTTTTAAAGATCTATAGAAAAAAAAAATCAGACCTTGCAGACCTCAGTAGTTCCCAACTTGAATTTCTTCTCGTATTTTTTCAAAATTTTCCTGCTCTTGGTTTGAGACATTAATGATATCATGAAACATGACAAGTCCCATCAACAGAGAGGAGTCCATTACTAGTCAAGTTCTTTTGGGGTTATATTTTTATGCAGTTATCATGGAAAACCTTATTAAATTGAATAAATGTACCACGGCCTGATACAAATGTCATATAGTATAACACTGCTAGGAGAAAGTCTCATAATCTGGGAAAAAAAATCTGGAACATGACACATTGCAATAACAAACCTAGGTATCCAAAAGATTTTTCAATACTGTAATTAAAATAAASCTTCACTCTAATAATTCACAATCATTTTCACTTTTTTGTTGGGAAAAAAAAAATCGACTAGTCATGAACTTTAATCTGTTGATGGGACTTGCCATGGCATCTCTCTAGCTCCCATCAAGAGGAAGTCTTGTTTCTGGCCAGATGCTTTCCCACTTACTTTTCTGGGCTTCTACAGAAGCACCTGCTGCTGCTCAGAGCTTTCCAATGCTCTGTTTAGAGATCAAGGGGGGGGGGGGGTGAAAACAACCTCCCCTAAATTTTCACTTCTCCCTCTGTTATGAAGGCTCTCTAGGCAGGGAAGAAAGCACCCTCAACTGCTCCCCTACAATCCAGTACGGAGACTGTTACGAGGGCCTGACCGCAGGTATTTCCAAAGCCAGCARCCTAGCTCCTACAAGCACATCAGTCCCACTGGCTTCTCAGCACAGTCCACCAAGCTGCTGAAAAGCAATACACAGGAAGGCTAGTTTCGCCCCTTCCCTCTCTCCCCCTGGGACCACCTAAGAATGTAGTAATGTACTTTTTCCTCACCGTAGTAATAGTAAACCAAAATAGCCCCAACATAATCCATTAAAGCTGGAAAGATTTCATGACTGTTAAGAATAATAGCTTACAAGCCATGGACTCCTTTTTGTTGTTGTTTAAAAAAAAAATTTTTTTTTTTTTTTTTTAATGGGAGGCTACAGTAGATCTAATCCATCTGGCTTCAGCTAAACATCARATACAGTGTTCAACAAAATTAATTAAAAGGCACAAAATGGGAAATTAGCATAAATGTTTTGAAGTGGATAAATACTTGTTTTAAAAAAAAAAAGACAAAAACCAGTTGTGCTGAAAGAGGAACTGTCATATCAGTGGATGGTTATAAGGGGAGTTGGTCAAGAACAGTCTTAGAACCAATTTTATATAAGATTTTACTTCATGACCTGGGCACAAAACGTAAGTATGCACTAATTACATTTGCTGATAAACCAAAATTAGGAGTCATTGTTGGGGAATTGGAATATTACAAGAAGCACTGTGTGACCTGATGATTGAAGAACAAGAAAACCAAAGGAACTGAATAGTACAAAGGTCATGCATTTGCTACCGATAACAAGTATATCTGCAATACATGGGGAATTGATCCATGGATAAAAAGAAAGGAGGAAAAGACCTGTGTTACTACTAAAATGCAAAATGACTACATCTCACAAATAAGATATAGCTTGAAATAAAGGCAAATGTGAGCCAGACAAGATTTCTAGAAAAGACTAGGACATACTAATGTCATAGTTCATAGCACCAGGGTAAGACCTTATGTACAAAAAACTAGTACCTAGAACAGATTTTATACACCTCCAGCTATGCATTCATTTTTGCACAAGAACAAAAAGCACTATATGCTTCTGAAAGATAACACATGCCAAAACATATTAGTAGCAAGAATATTTCAAGACAAAATGAATTTTTAGACTCTAGCATTAGCATGTAAATGCAAATATTTGTTTTAAAATTCAGCCTCCACTGAAACCTATCTTTCATCTTACAAGACTGAGTGTATAAATTGATCATAGTTCACTTGGCRCATCATGTAGTTAAACATTTTGAGGATTAGCTTTATCTTTTCCATAAAAGATAACTGGTAAGAATATAGAAAACTGGTTTAGGTGTATTTAAAATACATTATTTCACTTTCTTATAAGTGACTTCGTGGAACATTTAATAGGAATTTAAAATCTTGCAGGGATGGCACCCTGCCAAACTGAGATGAGAGTAAATCGCCCAGCTCCACTATCTCCTCAAATTTGTTTAGTTACCATTATGTCTAGTTTCAGTTAAGACTTAGTAATAGATAGCTCACCTGTATGTTTGTATAAGCCACGGTAGCCACTTTAGATGCTTCTGTGAAATGTAGGTGTAAGATATGTRCTGAGGCTGGAACTTTACCTGCTAATCCACACAGACCATTTCTTTCAAATGGTGTTTTGTTTACTGTTAAATACCAGACCAGTTGTTAGCAAGTTTTGTTGACTGTCTGSATTAAAAAAGGGTTCTACTTAGACATGCCCAAGAAACATCAGCCTTCCTAGCTTGATAGGACAATTAATAATCCTTTGGAGGGAATCTTCAAAATTTGATGTCTTGATTAGGTATCAAGTTTGTGAATTGCGAGGGAGAAGATCTGAATCCAGGTGGAACACAGTGGAGAAAACTGTTATAAAAGGACATACTTGCCTCCACATAAAGTCCTGTTCCACTAAAGCAGCATCCAGGCTAAAGGCCTTACCTCAAGCACTGGTTGTCTGCTACCAGAAGCATGCCTGATAACTTGTCAGCTTAATGAAAAAAGAGAGAATCTTGTGCAGTTGAGCTAAAATATAAGTAGCCCTATGTGCGATTCCCTCTTATTTCTATACACCTACCTCTAGAATGACAACTGGTAACTGTTCTGTTAATATTCTATTATAGTAAAATATGTTTATTCTTCTAACTTTCACCTTGCTTTAGGAGGGATCTCTGAGTGGCTGACAAGTCTCCGGTATTATATTCTCAAGGGATTGGTGATTCACAGATGAGTCTCTGTTACAGTATCTACCAGCCCAAAATAAAAGTCCAGAGCTGAAAAGCCTTTCACTAAACCACATAAGCTCAGTTAAGAGCTAGTAACGAGGCATATCTGTTTGGGAAAAGAGATTTCTCAGTAAAAAGTATAAGCTAGTGTAATTTTCACATGAATGAAGACAGTAAGGTATATACCTAAATCTTAAGAGGCTCCTATGAGGCTGCAAAAATCGGCAATGTATATTGCTTAGAAGATAATAAAGTATATATGTTTTCGTTATTATCCAGGTCAGGAATGCAGAAAGCAAAACACTATTATGTCAGAAGTCCTTTGCCAAATTTGTATGCAGTGCAGGTTTTTGATAATTAGTAGTAAATAGAAGAAAGTGCAAATAAGAAGGCAGGAATGTAATCCACTCAGTCTTTACCAGGCATATATAGAGTCTTGAAGGACCTGACTTAAACCCAATTATAAAATATATCAAATCTAACAAGTGCACTTGACTGAAGATTTCCCAGACATTAGAACATCCATGCATACTAGTTCCTTTCCATTTTTTTGCTCCTTCAAGCATCAGGAAAAAGGAGGTTTGTTCTTATTTTTACTTTGTTCTGAAGGAACAACTTAGTTTAAATTCTAAATTACTAAAAACAAAGTGCAGAATTATTGAATTTGGGGAATCAAGAGTGATCTCAGAAGATTCTACCAGACAAACTAAACATTTAAAAAAAATAGATTCTTGACCTTAGATTTTACTCTTATATTTGTCCTACATTAAACTGTATCAATGTTTTCCCCCTTTATGCTGTCTCAGATGGTAATTCAGAAAAGCACAAGTTGAAAATAGTATATAAAATAAGGTTAGTATAACCCCACCCTCTGGCCGATTCAGGAATACCAGCTGCAACAATATTGAATTTGTGAGTAAATCCTAAATAATTCTTTACCTTTTAATCTGCTGATTAACCCAAAAGATCACTATCAGCAAAAACTGCTCAATCACTAAGAGATCAGAAGAGAAATGTTTTACTAATGCATTTCTTACCACAGCCTTTAAACACAGGGAGTTCCCAACAGAAGTGACTGAAGATTTGACTAAGATTTTATATATGCCAGATTTCACCCATATGAACGGACATATAAGGCACTAATATTCTAACATAATAAAGCCAGTAATAAAGCTATTTAAACACAGCCAGCTCGTGGCAAATTTAAGACAGTCAAGAACGCTAGTATCTCACAAGCACTTGAGAAATCATTAAGTTACAGAGCTCTTTCTCTATGAAAATATTTATATAAATTTATATGCACTAAGAAAAACAGAGTCATTGGTTAACATTCATTAAACCATAAAGTTCTGTTTCTAGAACACCCTACTTTAAACACCAATCAGTAGCAACAGTGCACTATGTCAGTAATAAGACGTTTGGTATTCGGGATTCTGTGAAAAACTGGGAAACTTCTGCTCTKATCAGTTTTTGTACATGGGATGCACTTTTTGCACCATCAACAAGGGCGCCTGCAAACCAAAGATTCAAAGTCTTCTGCAAATTAAAATGTGCAGGTATGAACAGGAGAGAATTAATTACATGCTAGAATTTATGGAGGTGAATCTATTTAGTTGAAGTCTTTTAGGTAAAAAATTGAGTTCAAATTCAATTTTTGACAGTATCCAATCAAGCCAGATAATTTCAGACAGATTTGGCAGGGATCTCATAAGTTGCTGAACTTGTAAGCACTTCCACTGGCACCTCTTGTGTGACTTTGGCATATTTCAAACCGAAAAATAAGTGTGGTCTAGTTTTGGAGAAGACTTCAAAGCTAGCTGATCCAGCTGGGGTGGGGAGGTATCACTCCCAACCTCTCAGATTAACTTTCTCTTCTTGGTACTAAAAAACAAAGTGCATTAGAGGTTCAAAGCTTTTCCATCATTCACTTAAACCTGTTCCCAGCAGGCAGAATTCAACCCCTTTACTTTTCTTCTAGTTAAACCTTCCTTCCTCAATTCTGACAGTTAGACAAAGCGTAATTAGCAGAACATACATTTGGCTTTGATTCCCTCCAGCTTTAACAGTACATATGTCTCTGCACATGCATGCATAGTGTCCAATTGTCTGACAGAAGGCTGTATTAGTAAGATAACATAGGCAAGTTCAAGTGGCCTCCCTGTCCACAGAAAGCTGGCTTAGTTTACATTATCTTCTTAACAGTGTATCTTACAATTCTGAGTACAAGACATTGTGAGAAAAAAAGAGAAGGCTTTAAAAGCCTGTAATTTATAAAGCTGTATCAGGTATAGTTCAGTACAGGCTCACATTTTTATGATGTTAACGAAGTGACACAGATGTGGATAAATTGGTATGAACATGTTTTGGTATATTTTAAAACTGACAATATCTAAAAGCTTTAAGCCATCAGTCCTTTTGACTTATCCCATAGTCATTAATTTGAAGACCACTGAAATCTGTGCACAGCACAGATAATTAGATGCTAAGGTGACAGACCAAACTGAGATGTCTGACGTATACGAACCTGGGGAGATCGAGATTTTCATTTGTTCCTTCACTTACCARTAAAACCAAACATTCATTCTATAAAGTAACCCTGCTAGCATACAAGAAAAAAAAATTAAGTTGTTGAATATTTTTAAATTAATTAACTACCTGATAGCTTCATGAGGAGCTCAGATGCTGCCTTGACTGACATGTCCTGCCTCATCACATTTGCCTGCACTTCCTGTGGCTTGAGTTTCTCCTCGGGGACGCTTGGGGCTGAGGCTTCGGATCCCTGGCTGAACACATAGCTGGACTGAGACAAGGTTGAACTTGCAGCTTCTTCATCATTAGGCTCATCTTTCACTTTAAATTTAGGAGTCAAGGGCTCTTTTTGATTTGCAGCTGTCAAGGGAAGGAAAAAAAGCTAGATTTAATGAGGTGTGTAATGCATAATCATAGAGCAGCTAGCAACAGGAAGAAACCACAACCTAAGAAATGCTAGAGCTGGTGCTGGAAGCAAGACCATTAAACAGTATTCAAAGATGCTTCACAAGGTAAACAAACATCTGCATCTTTTGTACAAAGAGACAGTTTTGAAACACAAAAACTGCATGTACCAGAGCTCAAGGAAACATCCTTCTTTTCTTTCTTCTTTTGCCCCTACTCCTACTACAGACATTCACCAGTCATTGATTTGTACGTCTTCTATAGGCTTGATGGAAGTTTAAAATACCTTTTTACATAAGGACCAATTTGGAAAAGCCTGTGGGTATTACATATTGAGTTCTTAAAAAGAACATGGAAAAGAGATGAGAGATGAAGAATAAAAGATGGGGGACGTAAGAGGGGAGAAAGGGGAAATAAAGAGAACAGCAAATTCCTAGATCCTAGAAGTTGGTATTGGTTACCTGAAGGAAGTGAATAGGGGGATTTAGAAGACAACTCTGCACTGGAAGATTCTATTAAAGCATTGTTTCGGGTTTTACATCTGTAAAAAAGAAAGATGGCCTTTCAAATACTTGACGTAAGCAGCTGCACAGCCTCAGAGAAGGATACAGAGACCTTGGGACTGCTTAAAAGCTACACACTGAACTCTACTGTTGTTGAATGGTCTTTAAAATACCATTGGACAGTGCTGTATCCCTTGCACTGACTTTGGTAAAAGGGACAAAACCAAGAATACATGTTAAGCAATACTTCCAAACCCAAGCAGTATAGATTCACAGGCGTCTGCCTGCCTGCATGCCTAACAGAAGGCTAAAGAAGTTGTACTATTTTTCACCAGTTTTTATTTTAATTCTTTATTTTTGACCATTGAGAGATACTTACTCCTGTCACCTGTTAGTGGCTTTTTCTTGTTCAAACATTCAGTTTAAATTCACACACACAGCAATGACTCCCACAGTGCCCCCAACTTTGATGAAGCTATATCATTCTCACCCTTTTAAACCTTTCTCTCCACATGTATGAAAGAGAAAGCATTGTCCCCATTTTGTTCTCTTTATAAGCTCTCATCATTTACTTCACTATCCTTCTCTTCTCTTATCCCACATATTTTCCTCCTTCCACATCACATTCCTCTGTCTACCCTCATGACTCCTGCAGATGAGTTCTATAAGATATCACTCAGAGATCTACCAGATCTCATGCAAGAGAGATACACCCCACAACCCCATTTGCTGGCTGCAGTAGGGCATTAGAAGCCAATATGCATTGCCTGCTGCAGAGAGCCAGCTGTTCTACAACACCGTCACATGAACAGTAGAAGCTGAGGAGCTGGCATAGACCTTGTCTGGCACCTCTGCTACAGGGGCAGTAAAATCCAGCTGAAGGGGAAGGGCACTAGCATTTCACCCTAGTGAAATCTGGCAAAGTTCACCTGCTTAAGCCCTTGGTCTGCTTTCTCCTCCACTTCAGGGTTGCTTCAGTCTCACCATGTTTGCTCCCTGACTCCCTAGTCAGCCCAATTTATGCCTTCCTACCTGCTCTCTGACTCCTCATGTTCCTGGCTTATTTCATAAAATACTCTGCTTCTCAGCAGTTCCCACAAATCCTGACTCCTAGAGTCTCTGGTAGAGAGAAAGAGATTTCTCTCTCCTGTAATTGTTCATATGCACTAATAGCACTATTAAGAATTACTTCTTCCTTTTAAAAAAGAAAAAGCAGCAGCAGCAACATTAAACATTAAAACATGCCTTTAATTCACCAAAATACTGGTCAAGGCTCTCAAAGCAATCTTAACTCTATCAAGGTACCTACAAGAAAAGTCTGTCCATCAACTTTATCCACGTCTACATCTTCTGCCTAGCTTAGTCTATTCTGGGGTCTGACATAGGGCAATGAATGGTCACACAAAAAGAAAGAAAAAAACCCCCTATCCACAACTTTTTTGCCACATTGCCTTCTGCATTCTTTTCCTTTTAAAATAAACCACTCTAGCTGCTGCAGATATGAAAAATACCCCCAAACCAGGAGCAGAGCGCAACCAATAGAGAGCATTCTGCATGAATTTCCAGAGAACTTGGAGAAAAAAAATTTTGCGTGCATTCATGTCAAGAAAGTATTAAAGCACATTAGGCGACGAAATAAAGGAAACCAGAGTCTGAGTGAAGAGCTAAGGAAGACAAGCATTAACCTGGGAAGCCAGCCATGCTTCTGTCCACGAAATCAAGCAGGCAGAGGAAGCACTATAGACCAGGTCAGCAGACAATTTTACCATTTAGAAATACAGAGGTGATATTAAACTGATTTAGATCATTGTAACTTTGCATCCATTTGCCATGCTTCATCATAAGCCAGGTTAAAACCAATGTCAAAACATCTACACAAAAGTAGAATCACTGTAACTGAATTTATATAATATCACAGCCTTAAAGTGGAAATGTTTTGCAGAGTCAGGCCCTGTAGCAAGAGATGGCTTTTCCTGCTACTACAAAAAGGGGCAGTGGCATAAGGATCAAGAGCAGCACTTCTGAAAAAGATTAGCACTTATTACCCCCTCTTATCAGAGAACCAAAATGCAGAGGCCAATTTGACCCTAACCAAGGGAAGGTATCAAGCAGCACCTCTGTGCCCTTCGTTTAGGCAGAACCCGTGGGTGTACTTAACCTCTATGACAGGAAGCCAAGTTCTAGCAGTCCAGAAAACCAACAAGTCAAGGAAGGTCAWACTGACGTTCAGAGTTTAAGAAGTTTCATCATAGTGATGCACACAGGACAAGTTTGGAAGGGCACCAGATTTCCCTCCCTTCCCATCTCTCACTTTCCCCTTCCTTCCCTACCCCACAGGTTAGCTCTCCAACTATGCCACCATATGCTGCTATAAGCCCTCACTCCCTCACTATTCTGAACTACCACCCAGGATAACAAGCTGAAACCACAGTAACAACAGTTCTACTAGCACAATGTTAGCAATAGTCTCAATGAGCTCTTAGTGAGATCTACAGTCTCAGTTTGTGCCCATGTAGCTATAGGACATCACCTATGAGAAATGGAAAATGTAGTCAGGGCCCCACAGTCCAAAGAAAGTCTTGAAGATGTGCATTTGACTAAGTCATGTGAGGGAAAAAGCAAGCCAAACTAACGTTCTTATCAGTATTGCTGGTGCTGCTTGCTCTACTTGCATTGCTTTGGACAGCATACAGAATTAACAAACTTGGAAAGAAGACTCTTCTTGTCTAATTAACTGACAGCACATTACTTGAACTGACCACACTTTTCAGAATCAAACACTTTAATCGTAGATGAATCCCAAAAACTAGAACAGTTATTTACCCCTTGTTTCTTCCTCTTGCAAAACAAAAACAAATAAAGCCAAACGGCCATTAGCTGGTTTCAAAACTATTGCTGCAGCTAATGGGCCTTTTACTCTTTCTTGAAAGATGTTAAAGCAAATTCCAAACTAAATGAAGCCTATATAGAAGGAGAGACAAGAAAAAGGGGAGGTTGTCCAACTTATCAGATCCATACATTAAAGCTAGAGACAAAAATACCCCTTTGCCTCTATCTTGTCTTGGATCCACAGTTACTGGTAGTCATATTGGAGAGAACAATAAACAGAGGTAAGAAAAATTGCTGCAAATAAAGGAAATAAAAGTTGACTGGAACTAATTCAGAGAGAAAATCTACAATTGAAAAATCCTTAAAGAATTTAGAACTAGGCAAGGGTTAAAGAGATGGCGTTGAAGTTTACTTAAGTGTCTTTGAACTATAAAAGTATTACTTCCCAGAAGGAATAACATCTCCTATCTACATACAAAAATAGATGCACATACATATACTTAATTTGTATTTAACTTATATTCATCCTGAATTGCAATGAGAACAGACTGACAGATGAGTTGCCTGCAGACTGAATCCGAAACAGACAGCAATTTAATTTTGAAATACACACTGAGGGCAAAAAACAGAAAACCCAGCCAATAGGCAGCAGTCTCTCAAGCAGGGTTGGTAATTCTTCATTCATCCCATTCTGTATATCCGGCAAAAATGAGATCAAAGAAGATTCCAGATTGGTGATTTTTATCTTCCTGGAAAATGGGATCATTTGATCCATTTGGCAAAAGCAGAACATGAAAGTTGTAACACTTTCCTCAAACTGCCAAATGCCACAAGCAAAGCCTTGGGCATCTGCCACTAATCTGAAATGTTTTGATAGAAGCTCTTGACTGCATCAGTCCGCTTACTGAGGATTTCTAAATGCTCAAATTGTTTATAATTGAAAGAGGGGAAAATGGGCTGATTGCTTCAAGCCAAGCTCAGTGTTATAAGTTACAAATATTGAAGAGCTGGTCACTGTTCCATCTGTTTGAGCTAAGCAAAAGAACACACAAAAACAAAAAGAATCCACAACAAAAATGTTGCTGCAAAAGAGGAGGCCACGAGAAAAAGCATTTACAGAGCCTGGGCTGAAAGGAGCTGTGATAAAGATCTCTAATGCCACAGCACACTGCAACGTCAGGTTATTTTGTGAGTATTGCCCAAGCACAGCTACAAAGTGCAGTGAGAACAGGCCACCCCTGGCGGAGGGAAAAGGGGGAAGAAAGGATACCTTCGAAAACACACTGCAAATTGAACTGACCTCCTTGAGACCTTGCAGGAAAACCTCCCTTTCTGATTCTCCTCAGACCCACCATGGAAAGAGAACGATAGCATGACTTCTTCCTGAGGAAGAAAGGACAGTGTTTTACCCAGGATCCCACTGCAGTTAGAGCAACTGAATGATGCTGTAAGCTTTAAGGTCCAAGGAGGAAGTTGTGAACTGTGGAAATCAGAAGGTGCCAAAGACCTCTCACAGATCAGTTCCACAGCACTTGGAAGACATTTCCCTGATGTTGGGCATCATCCTCCTGAAGGCAGCTATGGTCAGTAAAGGGTAAGACTTGAGTCTTCTGCTATTTTTGCTCTAAAAATTGAAAAGTGCAGAGGAATGTTGGCATTCTGCATGGAGACAACAGCTTACACTTGAGGACATTCAAGAACTGAGCAAGAGGTACAAACACTGCATAAGAAGCCACTGGTGAGCAAACTGCTTTGCAAGAAAAATTTACTCAATTGGAATCTGTTGGAGAACCTCCAGACCAAAATCCAATGGTGCTGATAAATCGTGTTCCACTTACTACACATAGAGGCTGCCTACATTTTAAGTTGCCCAAAAGGAGAAATACCATCCTTCTGGCAGGACAACCTAGCTGGTCTCTTATTTGTTTTTAGTGCTTTCTCCCCAGAAGCACTGATCTGTCCCAGAGCACCTCATGCTACTTACCCCTCCTGTGAGTGCTAACTCAATTACCTTTCAATACCCTCTACACAAATCCTCTGTTGTAAGCCAAATAAACTAACCTACAGGTCTTCAAGGAAGAGGATGGGAACTAATGGAAAAGCTACTTAGGCACTAGGACACTAAGCATTAAAACATTTCTTTTTATCAAAGCAGTGGACTGGCAGAATAGACAAGCATGAGAAGGATAATGATACCAAGACTTGCCACCTCTGGGCTTCCAAAGACCACTAAAAATGTGAGGTCTTCCAAATTATCTTGCTTAAGTATTGTTGAAAGTGTATAAGTAGAGGTCCAGAAAAGGTCAGCTAATTATCCTGATCTTCTCTAAAGCTGCTTTGCATTTAAGGAGCTGTAGTCAAGCCAGAAGACACAGCACAGGAAAACGACCAGTCACAAGAAGAGAGGCTGCATAGTCAGGACTATTTGCCTGCGGGCAGCCCTACCGGATCTTGCTTACCAGCCTTATAGGTGATACAGGTACCAATAGACTAAAGCTTGCAGACTTTCAGCTCAGAAATTTGAGTTCTGCCACTGTTCCCTCAGCATTTTACCAAATTCTAGTCCAAGTAGAAGGGAGGAATTAGGCAAGTTACTAAAGCACCCAACAGACCACATGCCCTGCACTCCCCAGCATGCCTAGAATACAGCCAAAATCCTGCCTGCTAAACACCAGGTTGTAACACCTTGCTAAAACCATCTTCTCCTTTCCAGGCAAAAAATCAAAATAACAGCAGAATAGGTAAGCTTCTGGGGCAGCAGGAGTAAAGAGGGGGAGGAAAGTGAAAGGCACAAAGGAAAATCTGTTTCTGACAGGAAAGAACTGTTTGCAGTACGGAAATTTCTTCTCTCTACGAAGSAACAGAAACAGAGAAGGAAAGAAATGCCACCAGCAGGACCTTTGTATTTGTTTAAGAAAACAAACAAACAAAAAAACCAGGCAGCCAGAGATGACTAAACTAACAATGCCTTCAATTCCCACTTCAGATAGATCTGACAGAAAGGCTCATGAGCTAGGACTTCTGCCTGGAGTAATGGTGTAATCAGGGAAGCAAAAGAGCCATCATTCTAGCTGCTCCTGAAAATGAGAGTTTGTGTAGCTATTAAACAAGACTGTAGGTACAGGCTTGGTACAGAATCACATTTGTATCTTCCTTTATGTTGTACTGGGCCGAGTACACAAAAAAAGCAGTTTGTTATACTGCATTTTAAATGACTAAATTAGAGCAGATTCCACACTGCTTTATTTGCTAAATTCTGTGTATTTCTGTAAGGTGTAAAATATGATGGGTATGATTTTTAAAGATGCCAGGAATTTCTTGGATGTAAGACTAGCAATTTCTGAAACGGGAAGATAAGGGTTGTGATACATTAGCAACAAAGATTAGTAAAACCTTTTATTTGGCCAAGTTTTAATTAGCTGTGCTGTTGCCCTTTTTTGGTTTTACTTTAAATTAAAGGTCCATATGGAAATAACAAAAATGTGAATCTGGAGAGACACTTCAAAGAGAGATCCTGATGACATCAGGGGTATTTACACTGACAGCAGCATTATGGAATTCACAGTACTTTTATATTAAGGATATGACTGAATAATTGCCAGTCCTATGCGCTTACATATTCTAATTGAAATTTTACATTCTGGCATAAACTATGAATCCTAAATATAGGCAGCATAGTCTTTTCTTTGGAACTTGCTACACAAATACATCAATTATGACAATTTAATTGGACATGCTTTTATTATTTTAAAAATAGCTGTCTGAAGAGTCTTCAAAGCCAGCCAGTTCAGTACTGTCAATGGCAAGCACTGCAACATTCAAAGTACTTGCTTCACCTTTAAGGAGCGCGGTAATTTTCAAGAGCCAAACAGAACTGATAATCTAACTGATTACTTAGCTTATCTATTGATATTTTGTATGCAGCTGTCTGATGATTTACTATTTCGTTATTCCACTAATGGAATCAACTAAGAAAACATGAATGTAAAGTCCAAGTTCTTTGGACAGTCACCGAAATCCCATGGCAGCATTTTTTTCCAAAATACAAAAGTTTGGCTCCTAGCATGATGGTGACATCAGACATGACTTAAACCTAGAGAAACCATAGCCTCTCATTTAGCTAACGTAACCAGCCCCAAACGCTCAGCTGGCCTGCTATCTCCCTTCCCCATTTCTATATTAAAGTTCTTCCATGCGAATAACTTGGGGAACATAAAAAGAGCTGCAGAAGCAGGGCACAACTGATAATGCACAACATCCCAAGATAAAGAGCCATGCTTTCCAGAGCAATGCGCTTGGTGAACACAGAGGTGGGGGAGAGAGGCCGGGAATGAAGGATGCTTTACAATTACTGTTTGCACACAGAATTCCTCTGAGATCAATAGTGCAGGAATCACATTCATTTCAATGGGATTCATTTATTTTAGAACGTTACGAAAAGTAACCGCTGCACATAACACAGGCACAGTAATAATTTCACTATACTACACTGGCCATTGTAATTTGGATCACTGTGAAAGACATTTTTTACTACTGAAGAAATCAAGCCTTAGAAATGGCTGGAAGAGCCTCAAAATTTTTAATGAGATGTGTTGTACTATGTCTAGCACTGACACCTTTAAAACAGGAAAAGCAAATACTCTGCAAATTAAGATATGAATGCAGTTACAAAGTTTCAATATCAAATTAATGTATTGGGAGAAGAAAACATTCTGGCAAAACACTGATCCAGCGAAGTATTTGGACAACTTCAAGTACATGAGTAGTCTCACTGAAATAAGAGGGGGAAAGTTTGAAGGTAAAAATAGGCCCATGCTAAAACGTTCTTCTAGTTTAAGGTTACATGTGCAGAGTCATCAACTAATTGTATTTATAAACCATAACCCTTTCCAAATTTAAATAACATTCCAGATAACCCTTTTAAATTGCTTGTGAATTTAAAAGCATCCCCTACCTTAAACTATTATGGACCTAGAGAATGGAGTCTGGAAAGGATTTCAGGGTTTGTTCTCATTTTTAGATTTACATTTGGTGATTTGCCCTATGCCTTATTTCAGAAAGTATGCAACTAAAACCAATCATTTTGGCAAGCAATGGCACAGAATCATAAAAAAATAGGGTTGAAGGGATCTCCGAAGGTCACTTACAACAATATTTCTCAACCTCTTTAAATCCAAAGATCCCCTAAACCTTTCTGAAAAAAGTTCGGAGGCCATCTTGAGCAGTGCAGCCACAATTCACTTAGGACAAACTYAAATTCAGGCCTAACTGAACATCTGTAATTTTTTTTCCTCTGCTTTGCTTCTCTACAGGTTGCTTTTTGTTGTTGTCCAGCTGAAACTTCTGGCAACTTTTTGTGATGTCCCATGGTTCACCGATTGAGATACACAGATCCAGACCACCTTCCTGCCTAACACGGGTTCAACCATATCTGACAGATAAATATCTAACCTGTTTTTAAAAACCTCCAGTGGTGGTGATGCCACAATTTCTCCAACCAATCAATTCTAGATGTTTAACTACTTCAACTTTTGGAAAGATCTTTCTAACGCCAACTTAAACCTTACAGCAATATAAAGCTCTTATTGTTTGTCCTAATCACTATGAATCACCAACAGAATTTTCCCCAACAAGCTTTTTTAATGCACTGGCAGACTTATTAATGACTCTCCTTAGTCTTCTCCTTCCAAAGGCTCCACAGCCTCACTCCCTTCCCATCCACCCTCAATGGACATGTTTGCTAAACCTCCAGCCATTTCTGCTGCTCTCCTTTGAAGTCTCTCCAACTGTTCTCACTCTTCATGAAGTACAGTGCCAAAACCTGGGACTTCAGCAGGGCTGAGATAGTTCCCCCTTCTTGTGGGCTGTTCTTTTCTTTATAAATCCCAGTACAATGACTGCCTTTTTAGCAACAGTATGACCCTGTTAATTCCTGTTTCTTTTCTACAGAACCACTACCTAGTCAGTTCTTCCAGATTTCATATTTGTGCAGACGTCTGTTGAATAGTTACACTTTTTTTTTTCCAGACCATTTCTCCAAATAGTCAGTATTTTGAATCTTGATCTCGTCCTTTGAGGTATTCACAGGCTCCGCTAAGTTTGATATTATTATTCCAGTAACTGCACAATACATGAAAATACCAAACAATGGTAGGCCAAGTACAGGTCCCTGAGAAACCTCATTCAATACATCCTTTCCTTCTGACTGGGAACTTCTCTCAAAGTACTCTTTTCCAGCCGTCTGATATCCACTTCATCCACACAAGTACTGCATTACACAATAAAAATCATTTGATTTTTAAATTGATAATCATTAATAAACACCAATTTTGACCTGTCTTCCTCCCTAAATCCACTAGTTAAACCTCTGCTCTGAGATGGTACTGGCAATTGTTAACTCTTAGGAATGAAGGGAGAAAAGCCTCTGAGTCAGAGATTTGGAAAAAGAAGAGGCTGAAACCGCCCAGAAATGAAAACCAATGGGCCCCAACGTTTCCCGTGAAACTAGAGACAGATGAGCTGAAACTAACCAAGAAGAGGAGGGGCAATAAACGTTGGCAAGCAAATATAACTGTTCATTATAACCATTAATATTCAATAAGAATAAATGCCAAATTCTAAAAGTCTAGATATCTATCTGCTGCTTCTTGCTTAGCCACAAGGCCTGTCACAACAGGAAATTAGATTGTTTTGACATAATTTGGTCTCGACAAATCTGTGTTGGCTGTTACAATTGGCATATACAATTTGAGATGTCAAAAGATTTATATCATTGAAAAGGTAAGGCCAATAATGGAAGTTCTGATGGGCCTAACAAGAGAGTGTCATAATAAAGAAATCACTCAAAGGAACTTGGTTCAGCACAGTAAGCAATCAGAAAAAAACAGTGCTATTACTTAGCCAACTTGCTAAAAGAGAATTACTTATACTCTAAATTTATGCACATTGTATGAAGAAAAGCATGAGCTAAATGTATATAACACAACATAAATCTCAGGAGAAAAGAAATTCCTTTCCTTTTAACATTGCTTTCCTCGTGTAGTAAACTTGGTGCCTGGCAGTACATTTTCATCCAAATATGCACACATACAAAATTACAGATACATCTCACTCCCCCAGTGACTTTATAACATGTTGCTAGGTAACAGTGCATACAAGTCAGGTTTCAAGACCTTTAGTAAGTCACCATAAAATAACTGCATAGGCCTTTTGCATGAATAATGTACATTTGTATCCTTTTTCTGATGCCAATAGATCAGACATTGAAAACATGACCGTCTGCCAAACTGTAAACCACTCCCCATCAACTGCTACATGAAAAACAACAGATCAAAATGTGTATGCTTTTCCAGCTTTCAGGCTTTTTCCCCCTCTTGCTTTCTGCTCCCATTCTTGCTACATGCAGCCATCATGAGCACTATCATCTACCGTTCAGTACAGTTGATGTGTAGAGTCACTTAGTGCACAACATGTACTTAAGCAATACTAATTTAAAACAGACATCAGAACAACAGCATATATGGGACAGCTGTCAGACATCATCAAAATGGGTTTCATATGGAGTTCAAATGTGAAACTCAATTAAAAAAAGTGCACGCAAACCAAAACAGACTCTCTCACGCTCCATTTTTTGGTCACAATAATAACTTATATCAACAGAATTTTTTTAAAAGGGGAGGTTTCTGTGGCTTCTTCTAACGCCCACAGGAAACTGTTAGTCCCAAACCATTTTAYGTCCTGCTTGTCCTCAGTTCTTATTCTTTTTCCTGGTTGGCTCCATGAAGCCTCAGGCTTGATTTCTTATTTTTCCCCATTCTAGCCTGTCTCCCCTGAACTGTGCTCCCAGAGGTATAAAGGTCTGGGCAGATGAGGCAAGACAGCCTTCCCAAAATATATGGCTGCAGTATCACCAAGGTGATTAGAACAGAGCTAATCTAGTTTACCTGACAATAACATTGACTGAAATGCAGCTTACACTCCACTTAAGGGAAAAAGTTGACCAATCATTTTTTATTTAAAAGGATATCTTCTATCTCCAAAGTCTAAAAATTACCATAGAGACTTCCATCTCCTTGCAAAACAGAAGTTTCTTCAATGACTTTCTGCCTGCCTTCTTCCTCTTTAAAGGTCAATTTTGAAAACATTCAGTACAGAACATCTCCCCAGCATGTCCCCAGTGCTGAAATATTCAGTCAAATCAGTAAGAGAACACGTAACATAACAGATTCTCCCTAAACACTTCTTCAGATTTTCACATATTCATATGATTCTCACAGCAATAATCTGACAATGAAAAAACAGAATAAATCCATGGTTTGCATTAGATAGGATATTAATTAAAAACAGTAAACATCTTCAAAAGTTGTTCATAAATCTCTAAGACTACCGATTTTTTGAATGATAATAACCAAGAAATYCAGTAACACAGTTTCATACTTCACAAGCATTGAAGAGTTTGACCTCACCTGCTCCTCTAAAAGGAAAGACAGCAATACTTTATTGGTCCTATTCAACAGATGGGCAAAGGCAGAGAAGTTAAGGGCTGAATTTTCCAAGATGCTGGGCATTTGTGACCCTCGGTGATTTTAAACTGGAACTACAGGCATTCAAAAACACACCTAACAAGACTATAGGTATTCAAAAACACACCAAACAAGACTTGTCGAGCTAATTGCCAGTGAATGTCAAAGCCTGGAAAACAAGTTCTTACTCCCAATCCCAGTTTTTAACAAGTAACAATATCCCCGTCTTCTCTCACCATTTGCCCTCTTCCCTCCATCATGCACCTCACTCATCAAAAGAAACAAGAAGTGACAAGTAAAGAAGTTGCAACTTTTTTCTCCCTGCAATTCCATGATACAGCAGATCCAGGGTTTCTTAGCCTGTAAAAGGAGTAGCTGATGCTGCCACTCTGATGCTCAATTACCTGACAGCTTCATGAGAAAATCTGATGCCATCTTGACAGAGATGTCTTGGCTGAATAGTGCTGATGCTGTATTGGCCACAAAGTCAGAGGAGTCCTTCAGCTTTGTGCTGTTGGGGGCTCTGTCAACAGTGCTAAGAGCAAAAGGTGAGGCTGCGATGCCGTTGTCATCTTTGGGCTCTTCTTTCACTAGTAAAGGTGGAATGCCTCCACTAGCCTGCCCAGCCACGTCGGGCGTTTTAGACGCAGCTGCTGATGCCGTGAGGCCAGGTCCACCTCCTTCCCTCTGTGGTCCAGGACAGGAGTCACTATTTAGCTGTGGTGACCCCTTGACCTCAGTTTCTGGTATTTCCTCCTTCACTTTGGATTCTGTCCTGAGGAAATGTTGATGGCAACGCATGTGGAGTTTCAGGCTGAAGTGGCGGGAGGAGGTAAAAGGGCATAGCTGGCATTGAAAGGTCTCACCCCTGTCTTGGTGCTGATGAACCTGGTTCAAAAGGTGAAAGATAAAAGCACTTATTAAGCAAAACAGTTTACAAGCATTACAGAAATCTCAGCTCTACACTTCACACACCGTTTTTAAAAAGAAAAGTCAACTAACGAGTGAACTCTTCATTCTGATCACTTGGAAAGGAGTCAGGTACTAAGAACAGTAGGATTCTTTTGCACAGAAGTCAAAGAACATAAGCATCAGACTTAACTAAAAAAAAAAAAATCAAATACATGTTTCTGCAGCATGGAAATGAAGAAGTCTGCTTTGGGTGAAACAGCCCTTACAACCTGGTCTTGATGACCTGTCACTGCATAAAAAGACCTTCAAGCTGTAAGTAGCCGCTTCCTTGACTGAAAAAAAAAAAATCCACCAGAAACCCCTTATCTATTATTATATGTTCTGCTAAGCATAATCATTCTGTGCAACCCCATAAATAACAAATGTTCAGAGCAACCCAGCAAAACCCCAACCTGAATAGTAACGTCCATCATCAATTTATGTATCATTAGGGCAAAAACACAGCAGTTGGCAATACCAAGGAGCTATTGAAACATTTTGTTGCGAATTAATTCTACCAGAAAATTAACAGTTCTATTACAATGAAATACAAATATGAGAGATGTTTTTTGTCATCTATTCTACTTTATCAGTCAATTAATAACCAAAGTTAATTTTACTGTTCTCATATTTTGACTGCAAGCTCTTCCTCATACAGACTACATGCTCCGATATAACTATACAATGCCTAGTAACCTCGGGCCTGATCCTGACTACCTTTTAAAGAGAACTCTATCCATCCATCCATTTGTAACGGTTTACATACTAACTGTTTGAACAGACACACACATTAATATAAGCTGTATACATAAACAACCACAATATAATTATACAATATCTTGGTTAACACAGTACTGGCAAGTATACTGAAAAGTTTTTTTCTCCATAGCTTCATCAATACGTTTTAAGTCCTGACAGTAGCCCTCAGGACTATTCCCTGTAGAAAGACTGCCAAATACATACATTTCTTCCTTACTAATTGACGAATATGCGATCAGGGCAAACTGGCACCAACTGAGCTTCACACATTCATTTTCACTTGTGACTCGAGTTGGTTGGAAACGTTTCAGTGAGACAGATTTTTGTTGGAAAATGGCAATTTGTTGAACCCAAAATATTTCACCTGAAACGGGGGGGGTTCAATGAACTCTTGGCAAATGGGGCATGATTCCTCTACCCTGCTGAGTGGCGCTCTACCCTGCCTCCCTGAGCTTGGCCCGGAAGCAGCCAGCTGTGCCAGGGTTTCAAGGCTCACTGCCATAGCCTGGAAGTCCAAAAACCCTGAGAGCCCCCAGTTCTAATCAAAGCTCAGCTTTACAGCAGGGAGCCTGGAAGGCCCGGCTCTAGCTAAGGCTTTCAGCACTTTCAGGTTTCCTGCAGAGCTGAGACCTAGACCCTGAGAGTCCTGGTGCAGATCCTGCTGGACCTGGGGGTAGGCGTAGCATTTCCCAAACACAACCTTGTCGAATTTCAGGTTGGAGGAAGTTTCACATTTAGCCTCATTTATTCTGTATATAATAAGAGGAATTCAGTCACAAGCTCATATCCAGCATTCCTAGATCTACTTGCAACATACACAGGACCTGACTCAGGCCTGCAAAGAGGTAAAGTTGCGAGATCTTCTTTTAGCCCMTTTTGCAGTCAGTGAAAACAGATTTCAATAGTGCTATGTAACTTCTCTTTCAGTGGTTCTTCAAGGGTCCAGAGATTAGGTGCTAAATAAACAGCAAGAAAGAATTTCTGTTGGCCAGCAGCTTTACAGAATGACATTCTCCATATGTATAAACATGACATTTACAGGCAAAGTAATTCTGGGATCTTAACGTTGCAACCGACAACAAAAAAATTTAAAAGCTAATGCTAACCTAAGACAGTCTTAAAGCAACAACCTTACAGATGAACAGCAGCACCATAAATTCTAAATATTAACACATTACAATGAAAATGCCAACAAGATTATCTGTCTACACTACTGGAAACAGGATGGTCTGTAAGCACGGCAGTATGTAAGCAATTTTCTTCATGAAGAACACTGAGATGTACTAATGGTAGCAAGCACCCTCACCATGGCAACTTTATCTCTTACACCCACTGAGGCTCTGTGTGCCAGGGCTTCCCTCCAGGATCTCCACCCATCATTTCCCTGCCTACGTATTTAACCAGTTCTTATAGAGGCCCCATATCGCAATCATCAGTAAGCTTCCAAAGGTTGCCACTGCTTCAGTCAAGTGGCAAAGTCTGTGTAGGAGCCCACCTTCTCTTCCCAGGAGCATGGCATGCCACCTTTGCAATATCTTTTGAGAATGGATGAGAATAGGGAAGACTGATTCATCTGATCTGGATTTCTCTCCTGTCCAAAGACAATAGCTATGTCACCAATGGATTTCTCATTAGAAAAGTATGTTTATAACTTGCAGCCAAGGAATGACAGAATTCAAAAAGAAAGATTTAGAGTTTTAAAAGGCACAATTTTAGATCCACATAAATAATGTACGAAATAACATCAAGTCCAATATTTAACCTCTGACATCCTGGATCCAGTCCCACTATAAGATTATTATTTTTTTTAATTGTCAAGAATAAATAATAATACTTATTTAAAAATATAAACACTACTAGAAATCTAAACTAAGAATTAAAGTCTCTTTTAAGAAAACCTATCCTCTATTTTCTTATTCAAAAGCATCTAAAAGAGCCAAGCATCTTCAATGTATGGTACTCAGAGGGAATAGTCAAGGCAGCAGCTACTTGCCGCAGAAAAAGAAGCAAGAAACCCTGTCGAGTTATGCAGAGGGCCACAGGGGAGATCTAAGCCACACAATGTTACATTTCAAAAAGCTGCCTCCTCCCTCTGTGAGGCAAGGAACAGCTCTCACGCTGTGCTAATGCTGCCCAAACCAACAGATGTCCTCTTTAGAGTCAACTAGGCTTCTGCTACTGGTAGCAGGGCTACTGCAAGGAGGGAAGGATAACCTCTTGCAAGGACAGCCATAGTACCCTGACCCAACTCCTATTCCCCTGTGATAGCAAGAGCCACAGGCAGGAGGAGACAAGCAGGCAGCTGACAGGATTTCTCCAAAGTCCCAGTCAGAGCCCTGCTGCTGCTAAGTCTGGATCTCTCTGAATTATGCTGCAATAAACTGGAGCACATAACCTGTTCATAGAGAAAGGTTCTTCTAGAATCCCATAAAACTACAGTTGACTCGCACCGAAAAGCATGAAGGTCTTTTATCTTCTGAGCCTATTTCTGTGAATATTCTCCTTGACTGTGTAAAGTACCTCCATCATCTTTATTTTATCCTACAGTCTTCCCAGCCTCAAAAGATATTGTATGGTTTCTGTTTTTTTCTGCATGGGTTTGATATGAAGTACACAAGTAAGTTTCAATGGATCTATGCACTGCTTACAGACTTCAGCACTAGTTTGAAGATTTGGGGACAAATTATCTATTGGTTAAAAAAACTTTGGGGGCTTCTTTCAGTTTCACTTGCTGCCTCCTCATTGTCCTATTAAGAGCAAGAAAAAAGAAGCAGTTCAATTTATTTTCTCTATCACACGCATTATTTTGATCACATCTTTCCAGACCTGGTAGTCCCATTCTTTTCAGTTTCTTTCTTCAAAGGGAGTTCTTCTCATCCCACTAATCATTTTCATTACCAGTTTTTTTTTAATCTCTCCTATTTCTGATGCATCTTTTTGACGCACAGTGACCAGAACTGAGTATCACATCTTGAGTGAGAGCACATCATCTACTCATATAATAGCACTGTAATATTTTCAGTGTTATTTCAGACATTCAAATATCTAATGTACTTTTTAACCTCTGCTGCACATGCCAAGAAAACATTTTCACTGATTTCTCTACAATGATACCCAGATATCTTCCCTGAGTAGTTACAGTTCATTATATTAAATACAGCTGGGTGCATCAGTTTAAACTGTTCTTTCCAAGGTGCCCTACCTTGTATTTGTCAACAATAACTTTATTTGCTATCATGTTGATCTATCAGCCAGCCTCTTTTCATTCCTTCTCACGTTTTTTTTTTCCTAATCTTGATTCACGTAAATAAGGTTTTGTGGTTTGCAATTCTGTTACCCCACAGTCACCATTTTGTGAAGATCCAGTTTGTTAAAATACATACAATTGCATTCTTAGCAACGGAACACCCCTCTGGTAGCCTTTTGTGATGCTTAAAATTGCCAATTTCTTCCTGCTCTTTGTTTTACTGTCTTTGGTGAATTTGTAATTTGCCTTCGTACTTTGCACTGCTTAATTTAGTTGGCAGCTTCTTAGTGAGAAGTTTGGCCAAAGGCTTTTTTAAAGGCCAATTAAATTTCAACTGATTCTTAAGCACATAACTTTCTTGACATGCTCAAAACATCTTAGCAGATGGACACATGATTTTCTTTTACAGAAGCCACGTGTCTCTATCATATCACATCATTCACATCATCACATTTTTCTGTTAGATTTTTCATTAATGCACTAACATTTCTGGTATCATATGCAGTTTGTCAAATCACCTTTCCATACTTAAAAGCAACATTGCTGCCAAGCTACCAGCCAGTTTAAGCGATGGGCTGTACACTGGTATCTACAGATGTACCAGTTACAAAGGTATGTGACCCCACTTAACACCGAATAATGAGGAGGGTGTAGGGGAGGAAAAGAATGGCACCGGCCAGTCCTTCTGCAATTCTGTAGTACTGGTGAGGTAGATCTTGTCTTGTCCCCTTCCTTAAAGTTGGGGTAATGCTGCTTGCACAGACTTCTCCACTCCAGTTACAAGGCCCAGGAAGAGAAGGATTGGTGTTCATCCTTCTTTGTGGGATTCAATAGGATTTTGCACTGTTTTTTTAAACCCTCAGAATAAGAGGAGATGTTTTCCTAAGAACCCCCATCTTTAAGTAACATTAGAACATAAGGTGGTGAGGGGCAAACACATTGTYGTATTTGCTTCTGGTTACTCACGCTGCTCACTTTCTGTGACATAACTGCCACTTTTTACTTCACCTACTATACGTTTTTCTGTTTGAAGTGGATTACAATTTTCATGAGGGGTATTCTAATTTGTTTAAGCAACTACTATAGCCTGGCAATTTAGCCACACTTCCCTCCACACTTAGCTTTTTCTGATTATTTTTTTAATCTGTTCTAATAAAATGCCCTCTTCTGAGGCCATATTTGGGTATACTTGCGAGGTCTCCATCTTGCATCTGTTGTACACCCTCTGCCTTTTCATTTAGTGCTCTTTTCTGACAAGCTCCCTCATTTTAAAAATACTGCACTTTCAGAAGTTTAGTGCTAAAGTGCTAGTTTTGATATGATCCTTCCCTTCAGGACACATACATTATTTATACAGTATCTTCTTTTTGAAAGTGTTTCCTTGATTTGCTTAAAAGCRAAGGAAAAAAAGCTTCTCTGCGTGGCTGGACTAGCCTTTCAAAAAATGGTTTCTTTAGAGGCTTTAAGGCCTCAGTGCATTTCCTGTCTCAACCTTGTCTCATATGTAAAAAGTGATCATTTTAAAAAGCAGATATTTGAAGTCACTTGTATGTATCTGAGACTTAGGGCACAGATATTAACTTGTTGAAAAGCTGTACCAGTTTGTATTACCTCCCCTCAACTGAGGTGAGGTAATGGAGTCACAGGGCCTCCCACTGCTTTTCAAGGTTAGTTTAAACAAAACTAAACAAAAAACCGCCCATGAAACACAACCAACCTCCTTCCCCCAATATGGTAAAGATGTTTTTAAAATAACCTGTTCTATGCTTCACCACAAAGGATTGTGAATGCTCATGCAGTTTTCTGACAGACTTCAGGGGAGGAAGAAAGAGGGAAAAGCAAATCACTAAGGGGTATTGAGCACCTGGCTACATTCTTCAGGGCCTTTTCTTATTCCCACTATCATGTAATTAATAGCCTCTCTCTAATCAGGAGGCTGATTATAACCCTCTTAATACTACACAGGAGCATTAATCTAAGATCTCGCTACATGGTCCATCTCCTCAAGGAATCAAGCATCAAGATTCTGTGGTTGAGCATCACATTACTTGTGTGCCCCTACATCTACCTTCTCTGCTAAGCTTCATCTTGCATTTCTTCATTTTCTGTYATACTGTCCTGCTTCAGTAAGTGTTGACTATGCCAAGCTTCTCTTCCACTGCTGGAAGACCTAGTTCACCCATTTCTGCATTATGTCTATATAGCAGCACAAGAAACATTTATAGATATTATTTTTGGCCATATGCTCCTTTTCCCCGTTCCCCCTTCCAAGTGCTCAGACTAATATCCTGTTGCTTTCTTGGAATGTATCTCTATGATCTCACAGCCTATTCTTCCACCAGTTGCTCAGGAAGGTTATGTGCATGATCCAAAGATACCAATTGGCCAAAATCTGACTGATGCTTGTGGTATTGCTCGGAGGTAAATTTAATCCCTACCTGCCTACCAGGAAAAACAGAAAAGTCTGAAAATGTCTTGCTGAATTACACTACCCCTTTCTGTTGCTTTCTACTGCTTCAGAACAAGTCCATAAAATACTCCTTCTCTCAAGGAGAAAATAACGTATTCCAACTGAGTATGTGTTTAGATAAACAGAGAGAAGGACTCGAGAACAACCTTGCTGCCTGCCTGGACAAGATACTTCTCTCAGTTACCCATTCATTTTGTTCAGCTTCATTTCCAATATTCTCAGAGTCCTTGGAAATCATGCTATGACACCAGAATTAAGTGCTAAGATGCTAGACAGATTTTGGGGAAAAGGGGCCAAAACCTGTGGTTATGCAAGCATTATAATTTGTCTCCAGAATAGACTAATAAAATTCTGTACCATGTCTATTTTAGGATTTTTCTAAGGTGCCTGTCACTGTGGAATCTAAATGCCATATAACAATTACAGATAACACTGTGTGCCTTAAAAGGCAGCATTCGCGATCTGCCTTGTTCATTGTGTGTCTGCGTGGGTATTTTCCTTCCACTTCCCTTCTTGTCTTTCACTTCCTCGCATCCAGTTGAGAGTTGGTCCTGGCAAAGTGCCCTTACTGGAGGAAAGCTTCATCAACATGGTGGGCAGCACATGTAGATCTGAATACGGACAGGGCTGGACTGATTCCAGCCCTCTCCCTAGTAAGATTTTCTTTAGCAGGGGACAAGACACCAAAAATGTTGGCAATGTTGTGTTCTGGGCCAATGAGTTTGACWCACTATAATTAACATAAAATTACACATTACTTATATACTACAGTTATTTATTAACCTAAAAATATACATATGGACACACACACAGATCACCAATGTAAAGCAAATCTCCAAACTCTCACTTTCAATGGAAAATGCCTACAAGAACCTAGAAAAGAGAGGAGCTATTCCAGCTTAGGGCTATGCTGCCTAGGAGGAAGCAAAGACAACGCTTCCAGATTTTGGAGACTGCAGCTGGACAAAACACCTCAGCAGGTTTTGTCTGTCATCCTGATCAATGAAACATAAAACCTGAAAACTGAAGAGGAGTATATAGGAAAAAAACTTGGCTTGCGATAGTGTCCTGGAGTAAAACTGGCTTATAACAATGAACAATACCAACCTAATACCACAATTTTGAGTAGCATTTTGTTTTTGAAAAACAAACGTCTTCATCTGCAGCCACTGTTGACTCATGGGGAGGGAGAGAGGGATGGAGGGCTAGAGGCAGCTCTGCCCTTCTGGGTTGCCTGCCAGGAAGGAGATAAGGTAGTTCCCAAAGGCACCAGGTAGTTCCCAAAGGATCCTGGGACAACAAAGAGATCTGAAACCTCCAACTGGCATAACTAGGATGCTGCATCTCGAGAAAGTCTCAGCTTTACTGTACTATTTCTGATGGGTATTTATTCCATCCTGAACACTGTTGGCTTATATATGTTTCAGTTTTATAAGCTCATACTTTTTTTTTTTTTTACATACAAATTTAAAAGCAAAGCTTTTTTTATACAGTTAGAAAAGAAATCTGKTTTTTTTTTGTTTTAATCCTGGTATTAATTTATACTATCACCAAAGGAAACTCAAGTCATATCTGACACTGACACAGTGACTAACATAGCCCCCACCTTGTTCACCTGCTATTATGTATGCACTTCCACTTTACCTCGATTTTGACCTGATACAAAATGCTTTTATGACATGCCTACTCAAATGAGCAAATGCACCAAAGCACTACTTGGTAATAATTAAAGAACACCACGTTACGTGTTTGTACAAAGGGTCTCTTTTAAGATGACATGGGGTCAGTTAATGAAGGAGCTGATGGTAGGTGGGCAGAAAAGAGCACAGGGGTTTCAGATAGCCATCAACCTGATAGAGGCTCTTTCATTGTCTCTGTGCTAATTTTCTCCAACATCCTACCTCTGACCTCCTATGGAAATCATCTTGCCAAAAAGGAAGGGATAGGCTCTCAACCTGTAAATATAATAATCCCCAAAAGGCACAAAAAGCAGTGACCAAGAATTCCTGCCGGAAATAATAGGGATGTCCTTCAGAAAGCAAGGGACAACAACAGGCCTCTGCCAAGGAACAGCCAGTTTGTAGGCGATGCATGCTTCTGCGCAGATTGTCAACAACTGAGAACAAAAACCTCTCTCGTTACACTTTGTTCCCATTCTTTCATGTCAGCAGTTCTGCTCAGGAAAGCCATCCGAGCCCTGTAGTCAGGGCAGAACACCAAATGCTAAAAGAAAGAGCTGCAAATACCAAACCTAATTGTACCTGATAAGGACTAGCATGATACACCAAGGATGCCTGGCACTAGTGCATTGACCCACACTAGTTAAGGGACGGGCCTTCAGATTTGAGGGGGATGATTTCAGACCCAGCAGGACCTGAAGTGCAGCAAGATTTGCTGTTATGATCAGTGGAATCACCTGGATTTATACTCAAGTGAACAGTTACTCGGGTGTAAGCAAGGTTAGACTTCTGTCTTGTGATCTCAGATGTTGTAATAGCATATCTAAAAGCTGAACAGACACTCCTGCCCCTCTCCACACCAGTCCTGTACTCTGTTATAGACACTTGTCTGAAACAGATGAAAAAAAAAAAATTAAAGCATTTCACTGCTACTATAATAGCTGAACCTCTGCAGTTGCATTAACAAAGGAAACTTCTAACACCTCAGCTTCTTCACCCGTGCGTTAACAGGCCAGGTACCATTTTTAATTCACCAAGTATGCTCTACAGTATGCAAGACTGGGCACTTTGCATCTTGCTACCATTGTAGTTATCTCAGCTAAATAGAGAGAGAGTTTCTTTCCATTGAATTTTCCCATTTTTGCCATGTTACCCCAGATGTTAAATTTCCTTCAGAAGATCTTCTTCTTCTAGTCTGAGCCTGAAACCTGAGGTTAAAACTGCAGGCCTGACTATAGCAAGCATGCAGAGCCCCCTGCTAGCACTGGCTGAGTTGATGCCCATTTAGTGTAGGGCAAAGCCATGCAGAGATACTAGCCTGGGACCTGAAAGCAGCAATGCTATGTTTGCATGGTGACACATTAACAGCCCCTGCTTCTTGTAGTTCCAGGTCCAGAACTAAATCCACCACAGATAACTCCTGCTGCATTATATTGCAACAAGTTGATGTAACACATGGCAGCTTCCACACTGCATAAAATGGAAAGGCAAACAAAGGAAACCAAGTTATTTCGTCATCTTCTTACAGTCTCTTTATTTAAATAAAGACATCATTAGTAGTACAGATAAAGAAATTTTATTCCTCCAAATGCCACTGAAATAACTTTGTTACATTATCATATTTTGATTGATGATTCAAGTGATAGATGATTCAAGATTGTCAGTAAATGCTTTCCTTACCTTCATGTGTGATTTGAGATTGTCCTTGCGTGCACAGCGAAATGGACAGAGTGGACACTGATGACTTTTTAAACCTGTATGAATCACCATGTGCCGTTTCCAGTAACTCTTCCTCTTGATAACCAAACCACAGATCGGACACTGGAAAGGTTTTCCTCCTTCTTCTTCTGAGGCTTAGCAGAAGGGGGAAGAAAAAGAGAGGATCCTTTACAGCCACTTGTCGAATATTTTCCCCTTGTAAACATATTCAAGATATCATTTTTCAATGCTAGAATTTCATCTGCAAAGAGACACATTAGTTAAACAACAACATGTACCAGAAATTTCAGTTCTGTCCCTTGCATATCCCCTTCCTCTTAATCTAGTTATTCTCCCTCTGAGAAAGGTCAGATTAATTTATAAAAGTTAATGTCCCAAACATCCTTTGGCTAATCAGTAGGGGATGCTACTCTATCTCACCTGGTCCTAATGTTCCTTATAATTTAACTGAACTGAGATGGATGTCTCTCATAATCATCACTTGGTAGCCTCATTTCCTATCCAATGTCAATTGTAGCAGGGTATGAAAAATACACTTAAACATGTTCAGAAATGATCCATTCCCATATTTGATGGTTAGCAGGGGGAGAGGAGAGAATATTAAGCATAGAACAATTCACAACTTAACTGAAAATCATGCAGGTATTGCATATCAGATATGTTTAACTCCAGAAGTGAAAGATTTCAGAACCCCTGCTGTTGAACTTGTTTAGTTACAGCTCTAGCAGATGCTGCCGCCACTTCACCCGTCAGGGAGTCTTAGGGTCACTGGGTTTCCTTCTATCGTTCTCGTTGCCAGGGCATTCAATCTACTGCCCTCCTAAATGTTTGCACTCTGTTTTACTGCCCAATTCCCCTAAAATAGGAAAAGGAGCTTGGGGTATTTGTCAAGCAAATATGGTTAATCTACTAAGTGTGGAATCATCGCAAGGTTGAAGGAAAGAGAAATTCTTTGCTGCTGACTTCACACAACTAACCATCCATCCATCCTCTCACTGTGATTTCTTCTTATTATTATGAAGATAGGCTTTGTATTATCACAGCACTGGAAGTGTTTTTCCTCAATATAAAGACAGACCATTTTCAAATATCCAGAGCTCAGTAATGTGTATCCTGCTATTTGGAATTTCTCTCAGAATATTTCTTCTCATTATTATCAGTTATTTCCTACTGATAAGGACACAGCAAACATCAACACCCTGTGATCAGGAACTAAGTGATAAAAACCTTCAGAAAGACTTGTGACATCCTAAAATACTGTTCTTGCTATAAGGTAGGAAACAAAAGTATTGGAATACAGCTGATTAGGTAGTCATTATTTAAGTCCAGGAAAAGACGTATTTTCAAAGTGTGCACTTTGCAGGTTCAGAAATGCTACTTGTGAAATTTTCTATCAAACTCAACATATTATCAAGTTGTTCCTCTCTCTGGACCTCTGAGAAATAAGTCAAAACCAATGCTAGAATTGCTTGTTTCACTTTTTTAATATCTTTACTTACTTCCTCATAACAGGTAGGAGAAAGATAAACCACAGAAATATATATTGGTAGCATTTTTACTCATCATTTCTTTACTCAACATTTCTATCATATCTTTTCTCAGGCTGCTGGTTATCCTCAAAAGGAATCCAGAAAAGAAACGTGTAATCTATCAATCACCTGTTTTCCACCCCATTAAAAATAAATCTGCAGACAAGGTGAACCAATAGCAATTTAGCACATTACAAAATATGTGAAGAACTGGACTGCACATGACTTCACTGATAACAATGACAATTCATGGTACACAGAAATTATGTCAATCGCCTCAAAGGCTCAACCTCCTCACTGTACTACATAAACCTTAGCATAAGAAAAATTAGTGAATTTTGAGCTTCAGCTTTCCTTTATACATATTGATGTCTATTTTATGTCACACAATGTCAATTAATTGGACGGAGTTACTCCAGAGAGGAGAGAATCTGCCAGTGCATCCCAAAGAAACTTCAGAAAGAAAACTGCAAGCACTGTAGGCAAAAAGTTACTACCAAGCGAGCATTCAGTTGGGGAAAAAAAGGGTCTGTCACCACAGTCTTTCAAAAATGACATCAGAGCTTAAACAGAGTTTCCAGACTTCTTCTTAAATTTCTTCCAAAAGACATGAGGTTTTTTTAAAGTTGGCACTATTACCAGATTGATAGAAAAGTTAGTCATCTCTGTATGACTTGGAGCTTTAATTTAGTATACTCCATCCAAGTAACAATTAGGTCAGTCAAACCTGACACGTAGTATCAGAGATGACAATATTCTGATAAGCCACAGCTCCTCACCTGAAATAATTCTGAGCAAAGAGCTCAACACGGTAGACAAACCAGAAGCAGGTCTACTCTTGTTATTAACATATTCCTGTTTAAGTAGTCTCCATCTTTGATGCTCCTTACTGGTCAAAACTACTTAATCTCACCGAGGACTGAACTTGTGACTTTTCATACAAAGCTAGATGGTCATGGTGGGAAAGTGAAGCTGATGTGTAACAACCAAGCAAACTCACCAGTGCCTTAACTATTCAATGTATGAGGGGGAAAAAAATCTCTCTCAATCTATGCCTACTGGGAAAAGATGTTTACCTCTCTGGGAACAAGACAACCCCCCTCCCCATGACTCAAAAGGCAAACAGACATACAATAACAGGTAAAACATTATAAAATGAAGTATTATTTTTTGCTGCTAGTGCCATAAGGCCATGGGTGCAAAAGGAATCAGGAATGTGTAATGTTTATTTTCACAGCAAATATACATGCTCGGATACTCTACTCAACTGTTACAGCAATGTCTCCAGTCAAAGGTCACATAACAGTGACCTCTTTCTGCGAGCTGCATTTCTCCATGGCAGAAGGAATCAAGGAGTTTGGCTTTCCATAATCAACATCCAGATATGCTAACCAACAGCTCATTTTTTTATTTTCAGTTGGTTAATTATTTAGAAAGCAAAAAATTAATAGCATATCAGAAAGGGGGCTTACGCTTAAAGAACTTTTGTTATGAACATTACACTACAAAGTTTGCTTGGATGCCAACTGGCATTGGCCCAGTGTGTACAAACCGAGAGGAAACACCCTTCCTCTTGGGATACTAGTCCCATATATTATAAAAAGCAAGTGGTTGTTGCATGGTTAGCAGGGACCTGAGGCAGCCTGCCCTCATTGTTATCTTTTAGCAGCACAGCATGCTGGGGCCTTCAGCAGAGAGCAGAGCTGCTAGGAATTTGCTGCATCAGAGCTAGTTTGTAAATGGCTGGTACTACCAACGCACACACCACACACACAGAGCACTCCTCTTGTACTAGCTGCACAGACAAAGCCCACAGTTTTTTAAATCGAGCACAGAATCTGGATTTTACTACAACCATTTTGACTACCAAAGTTAGACTTGTCAAAGTATATTGACTTAAATCAATGCCTACAGTCATACTAGTGTAACTCCCCCATGTGGGTACTCCTACTCCAACATGAAAGGGCTTTTTTTTTTTTTTTTTTTTTTTTTTTTAAGTTTAGCTTAGTTACTCTGAAAAGGGCTTACACTAAACTAATGAAAACCTTAGGCCAGACCCATGCCAAATATAGTTTGCCGCTTTAACTGCCTTGGCAAAACACACCAGCAAAACACTTGCAGAACAGATGTAGCTAACAGTAAAAAAAACGTATCAGCTGCACCTTGTTGTATCCCTCCCCCTCCTCCTTCAAGGGAGGAACGAGAATTGCTGTCCATGCAATAGCTTCTCCTCTATGAGTTTTTACCAAGAGCTGCACAGGGACAGATCAGACCTCATACTATTCCTAAATAAAAAAGCTAAGTTGGAAAAACTGCAGGTGCAACTATCCAAAGCCCAAGTCAGGCCTCACGCTTGTACACTGACTAGCTATACCTGTACAGTTAGGCTAATATTCCTGATAAAACTCATACTGGTAAAGCTCTAATATACTAAATCACTTTGTATATCTTGCAAAGATACCTGATACGCTTCCTTATCCTCTACAGCAGAATGTCACTACCAGAAATATGAATCAGGGATGTGAACTTTTTATAAAAAGAGGTAAAAGAAATCTTTTTCCTTATTTTGAAAATGGATCATTTAAATTTCCCTGCATAGCTTGCCAATTCTTGAAAGCTTTTGTTACCAAGACTGTTTCTTCTTATTCCCTATATGCCTATCCTTGAATGCCAACAGCTGGAACTGGTGGAGGGAAGGCAGAAGTGTAAAATGGTTCTTGTTGAGCTAAATTAGAAAAATGTTTTCTTTTCTTTTCTTTTTTTTTTATTGTGACAAAGGACTGTAAAAGACCAAACGTGAGATTTGTTCATGCTGCTGCAAAAATTTTAATGAAAAGTGGCAACATAATAATATACTCTGGTAAATTAGGACAGGGTAGTAAGTGATTATACAAAAGTCCATTTGTGACAGACAGCGGGAGGGAGAATTCTCCCTTGTCCAATATTTCAAAAGCACTGGTTTTGTACATGCTTACTTGATACCACGAGCTCCCTGAAAGGGATTTTTTGATCTTTCACATTAAATACTTTCTGTGGCCCTATTCTGAACTTGGTGAGAGGGGAAAAACACAATTGTATGGAATAAAAAATAATAAAAAAACCAACTGAACTGTACACTCATATTTTTCAAATATGAAAACATTTGTGACAGTTTGGTCTTTAAGTGATACTTTAGAAAGCTCTTCTATTGTTTACCTAGAGTAGCTAGTTCTTATTCTCATAACACATGGAACCAAAGCAAATCCAGACCCACCAAAGAAATGTTATTTAAGTCTACAGCAAAACAAACACGTTCTACTTAGTGGCTCAAACTGAATCCATACCTGTACTAGTGGGTTTGGATGCTCTTCCCTTAGGGACTGGCAGTAACAATAATTCCAAAGACTGCGGGGGAGTTGCTTTCTCTTGCTTCATCTCTGAAAGTTGCAGGGGATCCTCAGCAATCAGTGATTTCTTCTTCTCAGCCAACAGGCTGCCTGCAGCCCTTGCAGCAACCTCCTTGAGTAGGGCAGCTGAAGAGGTCATGGAAGCCAGAGAAAGGAAAGAACTTGCTGGAGGAGGGTGCTCCTGCCCAGGAGTCATGCTTCTTTCACTCACTTTCTTTGATAAAGCTGCTAAGGTGGAGCTGGCAGACTGAGAACTAAAAGGTGAAGAAAAGGATTCAAACCTAATAGTGTCTTCAGTCCTTGAAAGAGATTTGTCCTGCAGAACAGCATTGGCTGCTGCCTTCAGTTTCAGGATAGCTGAATCAGGTGACAAACCACAGGTGGTGGTTGAGTTTGGCAACCACTTACCTTGATTCCATATAAAGTGATTACTTGCACTGTATTGGTCACTTGTCTCCTGTTTCTCAGCAAGTTTTCTGGCAAGAACACTTAGTTGTTGGGCATGATGAGCAGGTGGAGAAAAGGAGAGATTTGAGCCAAGATTTACAGGGGACTCAACTCTGCCATTGACTGTGACAGCAGCATCCAACTTGAGGGAGCCAGCCTCCAGTAGCCGTCTCAGGTTACTACTCAGTGGCTTATTTGAACCARGAGATTCTTCTTCACACAGAGATGGCACATCAGGAGAAAGGTGCTCTTTGCTCTGTAACGGGTCTCTTAGAGCTTCATTTTCAATGGTTCCCACCTCCACTGTGTTGCTGCTCGGAGTTGCACGTCCCAAAGAAGTATCTGGGGAAGTGGACTGCTCTTGGATTCTGTCCTCAAGAGACAGCTTAAAGTTCTCCTGGACTTCTCCATATGATGCTTCTGAAGGAGTCTCTGAAGAATTTCCAAACCAGCGTTCTTCTTCACTGAGTTCACCTTCTACTTCTTCCTGTCTAGTACCATCTGCGTGGAACCAAGAACAATGGTTTTACTTCCAAATCAGTGCAAAACAACTTCTTAGCATGAAGGATGTTTTTAAAGTCCAAAACACCCCAGGGGCTCTGCCCTTCCCCAACATCAGTCTAATGAAGGGCAGTCCTCTATATGACCCTCCAGGCTTAACATCCCCCTAAAGTTCATGAACTTGGCATCAGCCTGGATTGAGTGATTAAGAAAAAATTTTTGAAAAAGAATGAGGTTTTCTTTAAAGAAGAAATCCTGGCAAGGTTGTCATCCTTCAGGGTTTTAGTAGATATTAAAGGTTTCTCTAAGTCAGTATGATTAAAACAGGTAAAACTGCAACAATACAATACAAATATATCACCAGGGCACCATTCATATATTGCAGTTATTTTATTATCAATGTAGTCTGCACATTCTGCAAAATATTATGAACTCTGTGGTGTAAAGCAGGGATCTAATAGGCTCAGAAACCTAAATAATTGAGCATCTGTACAGCTAACACAGAGATGCTTTCAAAAGCAGACCAGTTGTGCAGCTATTCCAAGTATTTTCTTCCAGTGACTTTAAATCTCAGCCCAATCCTGCAGTGACCCCTATCTAAAATAAAATAAAATTTGTACTGATGATAACACACACTTCATTTCTGAACAGCTGAGATGAGTAATGCATGAATGCTAAAGCATTCATTTCCCCAGCAATTTGGAAGAGAAATATCGTACACACAAAACTGATGTTTGGTGGGGGTTTTTTCCCCCCTTATATAGACACTACTTGCTTTTCATTTGCTTGTCACTTTTCAATAATATTAAAGTTTTAAAGGCCACCCTAAACTGAACTCAGTTTGGGGGGGGGAGGAGGGAAGAAGTGTTCATCCCTATGCAGTTAGTTCATTTTCTCTTCTCAGGTGACTGCAACAGAGTGTCTCCTGAGACCTGAGTGGTAGTGTTTAAGGTGCTGTGACCCTGGATTGCTTTTCCTCCCAGCAGGTATTCAGAGTAACATAACGTGACCAAATTTTTATTTTATTTTATTTTTTTTAGATCTTGCTGGCCAATCAGAAAGTAGCCAAGAACAACAGCAATGCTAGAATTAAATTCATGCTATCTTCCCTTGCCAGGCACCTCTCACACTTCTCACTTTTTAGACTGAATGTCCTATGCTACAGAAGAATCCTAGTAATCATACTGTAACAAAACAAAAGGATTTAATATAACCCTCCGGACATTCTGAAACAAGCCTGCACGATATGTTCTGTACCTATGATCACCTATTATTCCCAGATTCCCTATTTAAATCCATCAAATGACAAAAATTGGATAGAAATTAATAAATGAAAACTTAGATTTATATTATTGCTTTTAAACAATGAATTTAAGAAGGAAAGACTCAGCCAGCTGTATCACAGTGCAGAAATACCAACATACACTCCRAAGGCAAAGATATGTTTTAAATCATGTCATACAGAATATGAGGAATAGTGCCTCACAGTAAGTTGCTTTTTCTCAAAACCATTTGAAAAATTGTCATCAATGTTTTGAGAGCCCACAATAAAACCATTCTTTTACCTTAGATTACTATTTTAAACAGAAGAGGGCCTCCATCTTTCCTATTCAAAACAAAAAGTCAAGCAAAACCCAAAGCACTTATATAAAAATAATTTTATATTATCCAAGATAACATCACAGATGAAGCAAGATTAACAACAATGCACATGAAGGCCAACACCATGCACATTCAAATAAAGACAGATGCTAATCAGTCGATCCAGCACTTGCTCAGGTTACAAGAAAGCAGAGCGTATTCCCATCTCATCCCATGAACACTAAACAAGCACCTTGAGGCACCCCTGCACAGTTGGGTGCAGACAGATGCAAGATCCCTCTCCTCTTCCAAATCCAAGCAAATTTTAGCTTGGAAGCAATGAAGCCATCTTCCTGGCATGTTGCCCAAAGCAGTATCCCAAGAGCAGGGCACATTGCCTGGGACACAGCCCGGAACTGACACCACTCTGCAGCTTCTGAGCCAGAGCTAGCTTGCATCCCACAACTTGCCTCTGTGTGTCTGTTTGCATCTGCCCATGTTAAAACAACCCCCCGCCCCCAACTCTCTCTCTGTCTCTGCTCCCCATCCATAAATAGGGAGGGAGAACTGCATTTCTCCTCGCTCAGAGAGTTAGCAAAAAATTAAAGATTGAATATAAATGGTTACAGAAGGAAGTGGGCTCATATTTTAGAGAACTCTCCTGCTTGCTTAGCCCTGAGCTTCTCTTTTCTGTGCCACGTACTTCCATTTCTTACTTTTGACATATTTCCTACTTGCAACCAGCCCTTTAAAATACAAATTAAATAACACAGCTTTATAAATCTTTCAATCTTATTTGTCCTGCCTGCATCAGAAATGAATTCTTCCTTCTCACCTGCACCTGTTTTTGCTCTAAACACATAAAGTAACATCCCGCATATTTTCACTGTCTCTCTCTCCTCTCAAGGGCTGACCTCTCAGGGAACATTCACAGTACCTTAGGAATTAGTATTTGAAGTTGACTGCAAGGATGGGAGAAAAAGAACTCCATCTGCTATAGCAGGGCTGCAATACAGCCTTCACACAATGACACTATGCCTGGCACCAAAAAAAGCAGTGAAGGCAGAAGAGCTGAAAACAGGACATGGATCACTTTTCTCTTTATAAACACGCACATTCTCCATTGGTCTCGCCTATAGGGAGGGCAGCCAGCAATCTTTTGAAGCCGGGGAGCAGCAGGAGCGCTGTATCCTTCCTTCACACTTATAAGCTTGCTTCACAGCCCAGAACATCCCTCCTCTTTGGGTAATGCAGTGAGAGCTCCCCCTCCTGTTGCTATCTACCTGTGACCACTGCAGCTGTCTCCAAATCTTTAAGTGGCCTCTAACAAAGTGCAAATTTCCTCTGGAGCATCTCTATCCCAAAAACCAAATGGATTTTTTTTTTTTGGCCACTGCAGTTTCTTTCAGTATCCAGAAACCAGACCCCTGACTGCTGACACTGTTCTAATTTTCCTCTTTTGAGTAATTCTCTCCCTTGCTGCAATATCAGATCCACTGTATTTTAAGGCTGTAAGGTTAATGCTGAAAAAGCTGGCATCACTGTCTTATCACAAACACAGTCAAACCGCCTTTTAAAACTAGTGAGTTTGTTTAGAAGCACAACTGCAAAGCCTGGCAATTTCATTTCCAAGCAAACTTGTCATTCAAGGCCTTCAGGGCAGGATTTTAATTTACACAGACTTGCAAATCTGTGAGTTTGAACAAGCTTGAGAACTCCAGGAGAAATCAGCCCGAACCACCAACTTTCCTATGATTTCAAATTAAACAAAACCTTCCCTCAGAACTCAGAGGACTGATAGGACACCTGGACCAGGTTTGTCTGAAACAGGAGCCAAACCCCATCTACCTGTCAACAAACTTCAGCAGAGGTTCAGGTTTGTGAAAGATCTGATGACACTTCCCTCCCGCTTTTGCAACATTACTGAGGAGTGAGAAGTCTTTGAAATCTTGGAATAGAAATATGTTTGAATTTCCTCTCTCTACCATAAACATATTATAGTTTGTTATTACAGAATTACTTATGAATGTTCAGCTACTAGCATTTCATTTTTATTTAAGCCTGAAAAGTTCAGTGTGGGTAAGAAACTACACAGAACTCTCAAAGCACATAAAGGTAACTTAAGTGTTAGGGGCAAATTCTCACCAGCTTCATTTGGAGTAAGACCTGGCTGGGAATCTCACCTGCTTTTACCGAATAACTACTCATCAGATTACCCCTTCTCATCACAGTTCAAGAGGCAGGACCTGTCAATGCTTCTCTGCCCTGATTTTCACAGCAGTTCTGGAGGGGGAACTGCTTCCTAAATCATTTGTCACTGGTAGTAACTAGTGGAAGTCACAGGTGTTCTGGGTGCTTCAGGACTACCCCATTGCAGAGCACCCAGGAACCACACACAAGTCCTTCCCACTCCTGTCAGCAACAATAAAAGGCACCAAAATACTGCTGGGCAACTGCTGCCACTGATGTAGCTCAATATCAAATCATCTTTGGCAAAGTCACAAATGTGTGCAAAAGCACTCCTTGAAGAAGTGCCAGCTGCTTTGCTTGCCCACTCATCTGCTTGTTTTCAAATATGTAGAAGTTCTGCTTCCTCTTCAAGAGACCAGTTTGAAAGGCAAATCTTATTGATCCCAAAGTACATCATTTAACTTTGTGGGCACCTGCCCTCATACTTAAAGTGGTGAATAGAATTTGACCCTTTTATCAATAAGAATGTGAATATTAACCTGCCCAAACAACTTGCAGCTGAAAACTGAAAAAGTCAGACAAACATGTTTGTTGATTTATAGATCCAGCCACCTAATTCAAATACTAGAAACTGTTTAACTACAGCTAACATTATTTACACACGCCATTCACGAAAGCAGAAGGTGTGAGGGGATGATCCACAGTTCCACTTTGTATGGACTAGGAGTGAAGAAATACGGATGTAGCAGACTGTGATCTAGAAACAGTCGGTACAACACAAGGAGAAGGGAAGAGTCTCAAAGTTATGGAACCGAGTGACAGATTTGGCCAGTAAAAACATCAGCTGTGATTGAAAGAACATGATCTTGACCACCAGACATTATTTGAGAACTGGCTAAAGTTAAGGAACCCACCCCAAAGACACTGTATTTTCATGGTAAGAGGGACAAAATTTCACTTTAATCATTCAGTATAATGAGTAAACTAAACTGTAATACAGAAATAACATCCAAATCCAGCAAATCCATATGCTACAGTGATATGAAACATATGCAAATGATAATTATGGGATTACAGAATGAAAACTAAGTCAAATATAAAAGAAGGTAGATAAGTCAAATCATTTCACAGAAATGTTCACATGAAAATTACTGATCAGGTAAATTAGATAAGATTGCCCTAACTTCAGCGGTTATGTTTCAAGAAAAGTCTGGGAAACTGCAGGTGCAGAATCTAAGGTGGTAGGGGAACCATATGCCATTTTTATCATCTTGATATCAAATATCTTGATCTATATAAGGTATTTAGATATGATCACTGAAGTTTGTGTCAATCTAAATAAGGTAATAGTTACCTTTTTTTGGCTATTTGTTACCCAGATTGTCTTCCTAATCTGTTGACCCAGCTTACTTCTGTCTGGTACCTCTTGTATCTTCCTGATTCCATAGCATCTATTTAGCCTAACCAAAGCTAGATTAACAAATTGTAGTGTAATAGCTTACCTTATTCCATCCCTCTTGCCTATCACAAACCATTTACTTTATTATCATATACTAAATATTATACCTAGGCCAACTGAAAGAGCTAGGATTAAGTGACAGGTCTACATTGGCAAATTGGGGAGCTCTGAAAAGGTGCCTAAGGACTTTAAAAGGTCACATTAAATTTAAATGAAATAGTAAGACATCCATAGAGAGTTCTGGGGAAAGACAGGCTGACTCAGGTGAACAATCAGTTTAAGGTCAAGTAAATAAGTACTCGCATCAAAATAAGGCAGAGACAACAGCTGAGCAATCAGAGCTCAGCCTCATGCGACTTCTCTGGAGAAGAGCAAGAAAAGGGGGGTGAATGAGGAGAAGCTGCAGTTGAGAACTGATAAGGCATGGTCAACTGCTATAGTCAAAGAGAAGAAAGAGGCAAAACAGAGTTAGCTGGTGTGCTCATATTTGGCCTCCAAGATGGCTTCAAGTCACCAGCACAAAGCACCAAAATCCCATGTCCTACTCCCTCCTGCCTTCTTTCTTAGATCCCTCAAACAGGGACTAGGGAGTGAGCCATGGGACAAACTACACTGTTCTAGCAGACTGTTTCAGGATAACCCCTCTCTTACAGGTGCTGTTATCCACATTACATCATAACTGTAACCATCAGCCTCAAACACAAATAACAGGAGGTTCCCATCACACAATGGCTGTGTGTTCAGCAAGCGAACACCTGCCCATCATGCCTGCATTTTAGCTCTGTGACAGCCAGCCACTTTAAGCCCTTTAGAATTGGATACATAAGGATGCTTACGTCCTCTGGCCAAACCAGGTAAGTACCACCGGCACAGAAGCCTTGAAATTTGCCAGTGACCAGTTGCTAGCCACCCTGGGCAGAACAGTTTTAGTGGAATGCGGAGAGTAGATGCCATACTGGAGAAGCTCCAGGATGAAATTAGAGGAGAGGATCCTGAAGTCCTAATTGTAAACTGCACATTTGATGAGAGTTATCAGCCATGAAAGTATCATGTCAAAATTTAGTGCAGACCAGATAATGCAGAGAAGAAAAGAATGAAGGAGCTAATGGCTGAATACAGTAAAGACCTTTAGGTAAACTACATATGCTGTGTAAGTGCATCATTTTAGCAATGGAAAAAAATAATAATTACAAGAGATTACTTGCTAATAACATATCACTTTCTAATTCACATTGCCTCTGGGTGTCAGCTTCATGTAAAGCCTTGCTAATTTCACATGCAGGTACTACAGAAARCAGCATATACAAGCCTAAAAAATGGTGGTCATACCTGGGAAGTCTGTTCTATGGTATCCTATATAAATTGCTTAGACCAGCCACCTGCAAACTGCTTTTTTTGTATTCAGGCTGCCTTTTTAAACACTTCAAAAAAAAAAAAAAATCATTTCTTTGGGCTGGACAACCTTTGTGGGTTCCCACACCCACCAGACCATGCAGTTGCACATGCTGCAGGACTGCCTCAGAAAAGCTGGGCACACTATGCACTGACATCTCAACGGTTCCACCTCTAAAAAGCATTTACAGCCACATCTGAATAGGCTGTACATCCAGAGCAGTAGCAATGTTGATTTTCCCACAGGGATGCTTGCAAGAAAATCATGATTTTAATAAAGACACAAAGGCCTGACTTAACTCCTTTTATTACATCAACTGCAGCAAATAAAACTTAGAAGTCACAGTTACATAAACAGTCATGTGCTAGAGTGCACGCCGTCCCCCATTTTCCCTTCGTGATTTCTGTGACCTATAATAGGTAAGCAGCACAGAAAGTCACTGTCCTCTTTCAGTGAAATTTCTGCCTCGCTCACTTATCAATGGGATGATTATTCAACTCTTGACCTCATCACAAAATAGTTCAGCAGTGTTGCTGATGCTTGAACCAAATTTCGCTACTGCAGGCTGACCTAGAGAGAGCAGCACAGCTGCAAGAAGGAACTGCCAGAAAGCCATAGCTCTTCTGTTCTGTCCTTCTCCCCCGTGTTTAAGATCTGTGAAAATGCTCACACAATTAGACAGGAAGAGAAGCCCTAGGTAGGGCTCCATATTTCATCTCCACATCTTCTAAAATAATGATATTCCTAACTGGAGGGAAGGAGGAAAGGGGAAAAAAAAAGTCACAGCTTTTAAAGACAAGGCCTGTATCCTCTAATTTTATCCTTAACTTAAAGAGGCTTTAAAAATCCACTTCCAAGAAAGCCCCAGAATATTCACCTAGCAATTTCTCTGGTACTGCTTTAAAAACAAACAAACAACAACAAAAAACCCACACAGGGCTCCAAGACCAACAAAATGACACAAAAATAATTTAATTACTTTGTAGTAACTGGAACTCTTCAGGATGCTTTGTCCATATGCACCTTCTAACTGTGCCACTACAAGTGTCACTAACTGTGAGCGTGCAGAAGTCCCACGCGCTCAGGTTTGCCAACTGCTAGCCAATTATAAATGGGCAAAATGCATGTACAGTGCCTCTCAGAGGCAGAATCCAGGCATCATGGACTCCAAGGAAGGAGGAAGGCAGGATGGACTACTGAAAAAGCATTTCACAGAGAACTCAAAACTGCCTTTACTTCCTTTCCTTCAAAGGAGAAAAATTCTGTGGTGGAAGGGAAACAGAGGCAAAGGCCTTTCATTTTCAGTCACTAGTCCCAGAATAAATGTTTCAAAGGGSATTCATTACCATCCCACTACCATACCATACCAGAAGATCCTTCTTTTACTAGCTGGCATGGGAGAGGACAGAGATGCATCATTTCTCCTGAAGTGAGCTGTTACTACTTGATGAAGGTTCTCAGGGGYTGTTGACAGACCAGGAGATAGGACCTCAGATTGATAGTGAGTCTGACCTTACCTAAAACATCAAGTTACTCAAAAGATAACTCCTAGTATGATGCATATTTGACATCTTGCCTCCAAGAAACATTAACTATTCCTCTGTTCTAGGGAAGAGGTTATAGTTAGTAACCCTATATTGAACTTCCACTTTTTGCTGAATTAACTCAGTTTTCTTAGGGTAAAAATGGGTCACCAGCCACCCAGATTAGAAGAAGCTACCTGCTTTCTCTCCCTCAGTGACAGGAGCAAGATGCCTTCTCATTGTAGTGTAACTCTATGAAATGGCCTACCTTAATCTCAGCTAGCTTTAACTGCTCCAGTTGTTGAGGAGAGATGGAGTAGTAGCATAGAAATACATCAAAATGAACTGTATTATGTAACTGAAACTGTGCTTAAGGCTTAATGTAAGTATTACCACGCATGCCTGAAGCGGGATAAACAGTTATTCAGAACAACACCTTACACTCCCAAAGTCAAGTAAGATAATTTGGACACTATGGCCAAGATGCCTTTGTCTGTTAAAGTAGTCTCCCTTTTACAGAGACTGAGCAAAACACCACAGCCAGCCTTACTGAAAGTTTCTTCCACAGGCCCTTGTGAACATCCTATGGTAATCTACAGTTGAGTTTAGATTCACCTTTCATAAAGCACCAGCCAGTGATCCCAATGATTTGTATGCTATAGGAATATGGCCAATTGAAAAAGCTGAAGTTTGTACATTAATAGATCAAAGGAATTCACCTTTTTTTAGCCTGATGAAAAGAGACTATGATAAACTGCTTGCTACAAAACCAAACACTTTTTCAGGCATCAACTCAATTCTTCTGAACCAGACTCAAAAAGCCCTTATCAGGAACTGCAGATTTCCCTGGGCCTTTTAAAATCAGTTAAATTAAGACTCTGATAGAGCATTATGAATTTGAGGACAAACTAACTATGTAGGAGATCAGCTCTATTTGAAATGAGAATTAGCATTAATGATTTTGGATGATTCAAGCGGTCCATTTGCAAGTCTGCCCAGAGAGATACTCTGCACCTAGAGTAGTAGTGCATCATTTACTTCAGCACGCATTTAAAATAGGGGGCCCACTTACATGTTTAGCTCATTACAATGATGAGAAATTCTACCTCTTGTTAGTTACAAGAAAGTTTAAAATTTCCTAAAATTATTCCCAGTTATCCAAAATTCATTCTGCTTATTCATTTGTATTGTGTTAGACAGATGTTTAAGACAATAGGTTGTTGCAGTGAGAAAAGTATCAAACACTGAAAGGTAGTAGAGAAACTGGCACCTCCAAAATATGAAGAGTTGAACATTATTCTCAACATTTCTACTACCCTTAGCACATAAAGAACCTAGGCCTGTCATCTCCGCCCACTTCAGAAAGGAGAAGAAATATTTTAAGAATTCTCAAGATGGACCTGTATTAGAAATAAACCCTCAAACAATTCTAGAAAACAGTTTGGAAAAGCTGGCTAAGGCCAGAAGATCTCTAAATGCCAGAACTTATTTTCCACTCTAGGTCATATTATTGCAGGGGATAATTATATGAATGGCAAATACAGGAACCCATAATATTTTAAAGTCACCCTTGAATGAAACTCCATGAGTGAGAAAAGAGATTTCATTCCTTTGGCAGCTCATTAATGAAGTCTTTGAGCACAGAACTAGTGTCTAGATTAGTAAATTTTGAGCAGAAGCATAAAACTGCCTTATCTTAAACACAGCCTACCTGCAAACTAGAGGCTCAGTTATTGGAAGGTCCTTCCAAATGGCTATGGTATTGCAGTAGTTTGATTGTAGGCATAGTCTTCTATGGTATATTTGAGGTAGAAGACATCTAGATCAAGAGTTTTTTCTGACAAGATCTCAGGCTGCAATTATCTCTGACTTACAAAAAGAAAAAGAGAGGGAGAGAAAGAGAAAGAGAAAGAGAAAGAGAAAGAGAAAACTATGGTCAAGCTAAACAATCATTATGAGCTCGGGTAGTGAAGTACCCCAACACTCTCAATCTAGCAGCCTACAGTTCTGTTTAGGTGTTATGGAACACAAGATCCACTCGCTTGGACAGGTCTGTTTGAGAAAACGGAAGGATCACATCACATTATTAAGATATCTAAAAGAAAAGATCAGAATAAGAACCTCAGTTCTTGGTACCCGTCCTCCCTTAAAAGGCAACAGAGTTAAAGAAAGGGAGTGGGCATACATGAGTCATCACAGATAAAATCTTGACCTACAACCTGGAATGAGAGGCTCAGAAATAAAGGTATCTTATACATTTCCAGGGAGGTAAGCCTCTGCCAAACAACTCGAGTAAGACCAGCAGAATTTCTTTCTGCACACCTTAAAATGCTGTTCCGGTGCTGTGATGATCAATCTCCCAGACTAAGACTAAGCCTAACACATAGTTTAGAGGATTTATCTGCCAACTGGATGGCTCAAGACATCTTCAAGTGATTCTGTTGTTCTTGGCTGTCAGTGGGACACACAAGACTTTGGCAAACACCAGAAGGAAATGGGGAGAAGCTCCCTTATAGGTGTCACTTTTATGTAGCGAGCACTTCACAAGAAAAGAAGCATCCATAGCACATCTGAAATAGGACATTAAGCCTGAATAATACAATTTCTCCTATCATACGATATATGATTTAGATGTCAAAAAAGGCAGGAAAGCTTTTCTTTCTAAACTTCATTTAATATGGTAACAGATCAAATTAGTGGTTCAGTCTATTTTGCATGATATCTACATTCTCTGTTGTTGAGATACATCTATAAACTGCCTGCTCTTATTCACTCAGTGCCTTCGCCAGCCACCAATTCATCTTAATTAAGGCCTGCACCTGACCTGCCACTGCCCCAGAACCAGCTGCAGCGATAGCTGTCTCGACTCTTTATTGCATCTTCATTGCCTGAAACCTATTGCAAGCCTCAGCACAATCGCAACCCCAGCAGTAAAAAGTAGGCACAAGCATCCTTACATGTACCTAACAATTTACAGCAGCCAAGAAAAAAACAATCTGTTTAGGCTATATAACACTGATGTACCTTGATATATGCAACTCATTTTAATGCAGCTAGTCACTTAAAACTGCTGAGGTCACCAGAGCAACATGATTTTAGTCACACTTCTTGTTCACTTCCTTTCCAACTGGAAGTTGCAAGTGTCAATGCAACTGGCAAAAAGGGCTGACTAAAGCAAGGAAAGTGTCCAAACATGCCACTTTGTTGCATACAAACAATTTGCATGAAAACAAATAACTCCCTGATCACGATTGCAATTTATCATTATGGTCTAGGAATGGCACTCAGTTTACAAAATAGTTCTAGTATCACCTGAGAGACTGGAATTGATCTAAAAGCTCTAGGAAAAAGCAGTAAAGCACCTACACTATCAGCTGTGCTGTGCAGTGTCATTCCAAACTTTCCTGTGGGACACACCATTGACCAAAAGGCTAATCTAGGCACTGAAACCACACTGGCTGATTACCTGCTCTTTCACCCATTCATTTCAAGGAGTTGCTCTCATGTGTTGTACACACCATATAGGATCTGTGCCCTTAAGCAATCAAGATTAAATTTACCATAGCTACCATGACGTTATCAGAAAAAATTGTCTGCTAAGGTTGATAAATCGGTCAATTATCTGCTTCCTTGACTTTTATTCCTGTGTAAATGTTTTCATCCTTACATTACAAGTACCAGCACTTATGAGAAGATGATCTGTACATTGCCAAAAACAACTGTTTAAATTACTAGGAAATCCTTAATTACTATAAACAAGATTACAACAGGCTTACTTAAAAAAAGGATTCTAAACACCACAGTCATAGCTCCAGAAAACAAAGCTCCCTCACTATCGTTGAGGCCACTTTCTCCATGTTTACTCTCGCTCAATGCACAACCCTCCTTCTCTCAGCAAACCTGAATGCCACAGCGAGAGCACCTGCTGCTGCTCCATCACTACCTCCCTGCGGAGCTGAGTATATACACAGGCTATGAAGTTCCCTGTCTCCTTTCAGCTCCTCATATTAAGTCCAAAATCCCCCACCCTATAAAATGGGAAGGAATCATTAACAGAGAAAGGAAGGTGAACACAAGGAAACAATGCTACTGAAGCGCCATAGTTACTGATTTCATCTTCAAGGTAGACATGCTTTAGTGTCCCTTCTGGGACTCTAAAGAACAGTCCTCAAAGGTGCAATAAAAGTATGGGAAAAACACAGAAGGCTGTTATCCTTGCCTAAAAGCAGTGAACTGGTTTAGGCTCAAAATGGGACTATCAAATCTATGGCAAGGTAGATGCACATGATCCCAGAAGAATTTCCTTTTCCATACCTCCTCTCTCACTGGTAATAGCAGGAGATTTCTTGAAAAGGGTGATAGGAGCTGAAACCAAAAGGAAAATGAAATATGCTTCTTCCTGTAGACAAAGGAGTTATTAAATCCAAAGGACTGTGCGGTAGATCTGGTTTCAATATCTTTTGAAAGGCAAAGTCAAATTTTGGAATTGAGAAGGGGAGAAATCTCACCAGGGTTTGTACAGGGACAGAGTAACGCAAGCCCAGAGTAGTTGCAGAACTTGAGGAAAGCTCTTCAAAAGATTTCAAAAACACTGTAAGAACATATAGCAACATCCAAAACACATACAGTTATTTCAAGGAATATGTTTTCTGGTTTTTTTCTGCTTCTTTCTGTTCCTCAAGAACTGCTATCTTCAACCCTTGTTATCTGGGTTTCTCTGAGAAACTGCCAAGTGCATCTTTTCTGCAGTACATCTAATTAGAATACAGGCTCTCTTTTGGGCTGAAACTGTATTTTGTTCTGTGTCATACATGCCTAGGACAGCAGGCTGGCTCCCTGACTGAAAGTCCTGTGCACTAATCAAATACAACAAAGGAGAAGTTGTATTTCCTGGTCTTCCTTACACAAGAGGTAGTTCTTAAAAGTACTTGCAGATGTCTAATCGCTATTGTAGAAAACAGAGGTCCAGGAAACACACAGGCRAGAGAAGCTTCAGAAGTCCTATAGAAGAACATGGTATTTCTGATCTGCTTTCTCCATGACTACTGGTTCTAACATCACAAGCCCGGCCAATAATGCCTGGAATAATAGGAAAGGCAACCTTCACTTTTCATCTTGTCTCCAAGAGATTAAAGGCATACTGTGTCTTCCCTTGAACCAGTTCCAAATAAATTCTCATTCTATTAACTTCTGAAACTGCCAGTAGTCTTCAGGCAGTGACACTGATAAAGTAGTGATACTACCAAAATGAAAAATAGATATTTCTCTACTTCCCTGTCTATAGGAAAAGGCTGACCAATCTTCTCCAGCTGGTCTAGAAAACTTACTGCAAATACTGACTGGCAAAGAGTGAAAAAAGAAGAATGACAGTGATAAAAGCAGCGATTATATCACAAGTGGTTCTGGTTTTGGAGAAGGATGAAAACTGATTCTTATCAGTGCAGTAGCATCACAGAAGGATTAAAGCTGAAGACAAGCTGTCTGTGAAGCTTTCTTTCAATAGGCATGAAGACTATCTGAAGAGAACTTCCTGTTGAACCAAAGGGAAAAAAAGAAAAAACAAGAACTCCAAAAAGCTGGAGCTTTCTTGTCTGTAAACTGTCCTTCTGAGCCTCCAAATATCCCCTCAAACATCAATATAACCCAGAAAGCTCTGTCATTGGAGACTGGTATTTGTTTATACTGGGTCTAGGACTCTTGGTTGCGAAAACCATTCTAAACAACACAGTTATAATTTACAGCACGAGAAAAATAGCAAGAGAAAAATTCTTGCTTGCTAAAGGCAGGTTTTCATGTCCTGAGCATAAAGTTAACCCAGCCAGTTTCTAAGGGCTAGCTTTTGAAGACGGAAGAAGAGCATAGTGTCTCTCTCCCCCTATCGCAAATGTCTCTTTGTTGCTGCAGAAGAATGGCTGGCTGCTCTTCACATAAACCTCGACTAAGGAACATATTGAAGTTTGAAAAACTGTCAAAGAAGTGTTTGCATTTGCCTGCCTCACTGATACGATGTACTGTTGTGCATTCTGACTTCTGCTTACTTTGCCCTTTTTCAGTCAGCTCAATATTTCCTTTTCTCCCCTCTGAGCACGAATAAGACATCTTAAATTCCTAACAGTCCCAATGGCATTCTGGCAAAAGCAATCCCTTCCATACAATCCTGAAAAATCACTACTCCTATATATTCAATAATCCAGATGCTCCTATTCAGCTTATGCATGGGGCCAGATTCTCTCACGTGTGACATCTGAGTAGCTGGCAAAGGAGAAACACAGCATGAGCCTTTACAGCCCTCCAATTCTCCCTTGTGCATTCTAATCTAGACTCAGCCTAGGTCAGAGCAGCCTGGGGAATGGTTCATCTACAGCAGCTGGAAATGGCTCCTAACTAGGAATAAGTAGATCCAAGTATGTTCCATCTCCAACCCTTTTTGACTCTGATTCAGTCTAGTCTAGATTTCAGTGATATGGAGATGTAAGAAACAATAACATTATTTCCMCCCTAGGAACCCCCCCATGCAATGGGAATCCCCGTCTGGGAAGGCAAAGGCAACTTCCATAACGTCTGCATCAGCCGAGCAGCACAAGGGGGAATAAGAAGGCGGCTGTGAAGCTGGCCTATTGCTGATAATGGATACCAAGTTCTAGTTTAAAAATAAAGTTAAATGGAACTCAGTGAAGTCATCTTAAATTATTCCAAATATTGAAGTTGGGAAGGTAGTGACAGCAAATACTGTGAACTTTCTTTCCCTCTTACTAAAACATAGAAAGAAAAATCCCACACTAATTACTCAAAACATTGATTCTTAGAAAAGTACTGTTAGAATATGGAGAATTATTGCCTCAGAACACCTTTATGAAGGTTGCTTGAGTGATTAGTAAAATAAATGAAACAACAAAATCAAGTAGAAACCCCTGTGTTACCATAGTAGGTAGACTGCAACAACCAAAACAAGGGAAGCCTCAGAGCAAGCTGCTACAACATCTTTAATTATCCCCATTGTGTTTACAACCTCTATCAAGAGGTCACAAAATGAAGGGGGGAATTCACAAACCACATGTATGGCAACACTCAAGCATAGCAGGTGACATCAGGCCAGCATGCCAGCTCTTACAAAGATCTCCTTTGTTTTTAACTAGTTTCTGTTTATTTTTGCTATATGCAGCTTCTCCTGCTCTATTTTTGGTAAATAATGTGCTCCTGATTTAGCCATTTTACTCTGCCCCCTTACTCACTCGAGGTACTTTATGCACACTACCCTTCTGATTGGTTCAGAAACAAAAGGTTTAGGTTTTAGATACTGAAATTATTCCTTCCTATAAATGTTACAGGAATCTAGTTCCCTATAATTTAATTTTTTCCTCTCTCTTGAAGTCAGATTAAAACATGGCAAATTATATTCTCTGTGTTTCTAATTCCTCCCACAAAGATGATGTTATGGTAACGTATCTAAGAGAAGCCTCAAGAAGTGTTTGTTTTGTCGTGCTGTGTTTGCTACCAAAGACAGCTGCTTTCTGTGCCCCTGAGAGGATTGCTTGGGGTTAACAAGCAAAGCCAAAGACGAGAGGATTAGGAAGCTACTCCTAGTCATAGGCTAATACAGTGAAGCAGTCCTTTCCAGGTGGAATAGACACTCCTCGCTCCTARACACATTGTTTAAGGCACTGCCTCAACTTTCAACCTTAAGAAAAGTCAGAGGTCACATAACTAATGTTCAAGCACTGAATAAAAATTATTCATTGCTCCAGCCTTGCTTTATTTTAAAGAGATTAAGGATTCTGTACCAAGTTGATGGTACAAGAAACTATCGCTATGGCTACTTAGGGCACCCAGAGCATAAATAGCAGCAATGCATTTCTACACTCTGCCTAATGATCCACCTAAAATCCTGATGCAGAGGAAAAGCTAGAAGTGAAGGGGAAGTTCATGTCCATGACCATTCCATCACTGGCTTTTCTGCTGAACCAACAAACAAGTGTGCCAATGGCAGTGGGATTTGATTTTATTTTTTTTAAGTACATTTCTTGGCTGAAAACTCTGTGGGCTTTACCAACACATTTTATGCAGGCTAGTAAATGCCTTCAAAGACAACAATTCTGATTCTCATGAGAGTATGTCTATACTAAATAACACAGTGCTATGTAGTGATATCTGAGCTAGCTTGAATATACCCAGAAGTATTATAGCCGAATTAACCTGGGTGGACTGCTGCGATAACTGCCTCCCATACACAAGGCAGTTTATTAGAGCTTGCTTTGTTATCTCAATGTGGCATAGCACTGTGCATGAAGACTTATAAACAATTATGGTGAAGTCTATTTAGACCTTACGGGCAATGTAAAAGTACCTCAAAGTGGGCAGAAGAGTCCCCTTCAGAGTTATTCACTGTGCAAAGAACTCTCTTTGGCAACGTCGAATTGACAAAAGGATTACGTCAGCCCTTTCCTTCCAGAACAAGGAGCAGGATGAGAGCCTGTGGGCAGCAGAAATTAAAGCAGCTCTAGGCTGTTATGCTTACACTGGTGACTGAGAAGGGCTCTTCATGGCCTCAAAGTACTAGAAATACAGAGGCAGATACGGGGAAAATCTGCTCCAATCACATATAAAGAAACGCATTCTCAGTCACTAGTGGCCAGGTCTAGATTTGACATAGTAGTCTGTAAGGGGAGAGATTCTGCCTGTGTTTCAGGAAAGCAAGCAGCCACCAACAGCCACAACACCTGCTGCTATCTAAGCCCACTTGCCCTCTCTGTTTCTTACCTACTTCTTACTGCATGACCATCTAGCTGTGGGAGATTTTTTCCCATTTTAATTCATCTCAGATAAACCATTTATTTTCTCAGTACTATCATTGGTTAGTAGTACTACTGCATGAGTCAAAAGCGGCTTGTGAAGAATTCCTGTTCATTAATGAAGTTACACATAGTGATCATTCATTAAGCTAAATCCTCACCTCTTAAAGCCATTGATTTTTTTAAATACATTTTTCTAAGAGTACCTAGCCATTTATTTTAAGGAACTCACCAGAACTCTCATTTTTGCCCTGAGAGCACACAAGTCTTACAGACTCTAACAGGGCACCAAGATCCAGGACATATCCAAAACATTCATTTAAAATAGGAAGCCATAATTTTAAAGCAAGCCTGTGTGCAATCTTCTCTCTTACAGAAACTTGCAGGTGGAGCTTCTACCCTCCTAGTTAAAAACCACACAGGAAAGAACTCTTTGGACCTGTATAGAAAGTCCTGGGAAAATGGCAAAACACATTCAAGCAGCAAATACCAGATGAGGGCCAACTTCAGAGAGAACACTATAAACCCTCTTGAGGATTTTGTAAAGACAGTAAAACCCCAGAGGTAGGGACTAGGCAAAATTCAAGGAGATGACGACAGTAGATTGCTTTGAGTTGTTTCAAAATTTTTATTTCTACCCTATTAAGAGACAGTCTCAAATAAAAGAAATGAAGCAGTGCAATTGTTTGAAACCTGATTTCACTTTCTGAAACTGGTGACTAAAGAGCACATTACAAGATCTCTCTCACTTGGTACAGCTTTCATTCCTAATGTAACTTATTCTAAACGGCAGCTAAATCACCAGTGTTGCACAAAAACCTTTGCTCCCTTGGTCTACTGTACTATCAGCACTAGTCACACGTTTCCCCCCACTTCCAGGCCTACTGCCTAAGTGCTGAAAAGAAAGAGGGAAAAGACTTCTTATGAAGTCCAGTTTTTTTCCAGTTTTTCTTTCCTTTCTGCATGTTTCTCCAAAACAAACAAACAAACAAACAAACAAAAAAAACCCCCCATAACTCTCTTGGTGATTTCAAATTAAGTGAATTTTGAGTCTATGTGTGAATACTTAAAATTCCACTTGTCCTACAAAATGGAACAGGTACGCCTTTAGCCTTAACTTGGGATTTGGCTTTTCAGTGTAATTATGCCACAAACAGGCAACCTCTTGCAAGGTGGGAGAAACTTTAAGGAATAAAACTAACTACAAAGCTGACAGGTTGGGACTGAGCATCCAAGATGTTTGGAGTCTAGACCAAAGACGATACCAGCCTGCAAACACTAATGAAGGAACAGCAGGAAAAGAGAAACTGTCTTTGGGAGCATAATACTTCCCAAATTACAACCCTGAGTTAGTCTGTAAAAAAGAAAAACTAAAAAACAAGCTCTTCCGTGAGCTTACAGATGCATATTGCTGAATGCTTCATAAAATTAGCCACAATACAGTGCGTATGTGCAGATCCAATGCTGACTGTACCCTGAAGTGTACATCCTCTCAACTGAAGTCTGGGTCAAGCCTCTGTTTTATTATTTAAATTTTAAAAAGGCAGAAAAAATAACAGAAATACCCTCAAAACCAACAAAAACCTTTGGAAAAAGTGGTAATATCCACCTTGTTGAGCTTTTTCTTTCTTCAGCCCCATATCATCTATTATTCTTTATGTCATAAAAATACAACTCGTAAAAGTGTAATAAAAAGACAAGTCTTGCTTTGGGGGGCAGAAAGAAAGAGGAACAGAATCCCCTCTCCTCCTTGAAAACTGGAGTCTATGACATATTGCTAGCTACTCTGAAGTTCAGGCTTATTGCATATTATTTTTATATAAAACATGACAGTAGATACTTCAGCCTTCATAAACCATGAAGGATTTTGTACACTTAAACCTGAATGATGAAAATTACAGCACTATGCATGGCAAACTAGCAGCAGAAAATGGTATATCAGAAACAGGAGAAAACATTATTTACAAGATACACTCTTAGAGTATGACTCTGGAATAGTTTAACTAAGCTGTAACAGTAAAAGGGTTCCTGGCATAAGCCAAATTAGCTCTGCATAACCATCTGAACTAATGTCTATATAATAATTTCTCTGCAATGGGAAAGAAGAAAAGTCCTCTATATGGTTCTTCATGACAAATCACATGTCTTCTGAAGCTTCATGTTAGAAACCCTTTTAACTTCCAAAAAGTCCTCTTTTGTAGGTCATGCTCTCATTATCTTGCTCTGGGATCTGGTCTGATTAAATTATAGGAAATTACTAATATTTCACTTTGAACAGCCAGTTTCTCCTGGCTGTTGTTGTTGTTCTTTTTTAAACTTAATTCCTCCTACTCCTGCCTTCTTACATATGAAAAAGACAACAATCACTCTATTACAAAGATTAAGTTGTATTCTTTCTTCATCTATTTAAAAATGTAAAAATAAAATTGCATTCTGTTCGCACATTCTTACATTTCCCATTCCACTGCTCTACCTTTCCAGAGCAGGTTTTCTTGTTTGGCCAATTAAAAAGTTTGTGTTTATGTTTTACAACCTTTTACACCCCCATCCTCTCCAAAATCTCATTCAAAAGATCCTAAAAACTTAAACAGCTCAGTGAGCAGAACACTGGCTCTTTGGAAGTCCAATTTATACTCCAACAGCGTGATTTATTAATGCTTGTACTATCAGACAACACTAAGTCATAGTCTACCATTGTATGACTTTAGATGAGTGACACAGTCTAATGCAAAAAAGTACTTTTTAGCATGCAAGGACTAGTGAGACTTTAGCGAGACCAAGACTTCAAGCCTCAGAAAAAACCTCCGTAAAGGGAGAAGTTATTTCTAAAAAGTCTGTAACAACTTCACTGTAATGAGAGAGACAAAATATGATTGGTGTTTTCAGGTAGAGCAGTACAGAGGCTACTCCACCCACCAAAAGGCTGCTGTTCATTTGAAAGGTGCATTACAGTACCATCAGGACAACCACGATGATAGCAATGAAATTATTAACCTAATCATACTAAGAATAATAATTTTCCCTACATGGATCCTCTTGTCAACAATGAGCTATATCATGATCCCTGCAGTGATGAGAGGTTAAAAATAGTAAACAGAAACTGTTAAAAGCTTCCCCTTGTACAAGCAATGTCTGCTAGTAAGGTAATAAATACTATTAAAAGAGAAAGACTCCTGTTGCTGGTAAAAGTCTTTTGTTTTAGAGGCAACTTTCGAATGCAGAATGTTGGCAAAGAATTTTCTGGCTTTGGAGCGTCTTTTGAAAAACCTGTCTAAAACACCCTCCCTTGCTATCAGAAAGTGTCTCATAAAGAAAGCTACAGAAATAAAAAAGAAGGAAGCTTTAAATCATTCCTAATTTACTTCTCTATCTGTATTTTCTTTACACTCTGATGATATAATCCAGCAATAAAAACCCATATAATAAAAAGCTTCACAGAGCTTGAATTTTTTTACTCTATAGAAATAGCGGAAAACTGCAACACAGTATCAGGAATATCTAATACTACACCTGACCATAAAGGCAAGAAGACTTATGCCCCCTCACTCCCACAAATCTAGTTTTTGACATTGAAACTAGTATCTTATCACTGCTTTATCTCCTTCTTTAACAAAAGAAATCCAACAGAAAATACCATTGTAGTTTGTCCTAAATTAAATGCATTCTTCAGAAAGAAGTAGTATTTCAAACTTCTGAGTGTAGTACCCCGTTTGGTCTGATACTCTATAACAAATGCGAGCTATGTATAAAGGATATCCTAGCATTCATTCACAAAGTGCACTGCTTTTAAGCCTTTGGGACTGAATCAAACCCCAAAGAGTATTGATTGCTACACATAATGTTATGTAGTAGTCTACATACTAAACACGTGCTTGAGTCCCTCAAAACTTTCATTTTTCAGGCTGATCACCTCCAAGTCATATTTGTGCAGTTCAGAGGAAATATACTTTCATGAACTCTCAGAAAAGAAAATAATGGTGTGAGGTAGGATGGGAAGTGAGGCAGTAGGGAGAAAGGCAACAGAGACAAATAATGTGTGTGTGTGTGTATATATATATATATATATTTTTTAAAGGTTCTGATGCTAATTGAATAATTGAGACAAAAATCTAAGTACTGAAGTAGCCGAGAGAACAAAACTAACATACATTAAGGAAAGAGCAAAATGCCTTTAAACGTTCTAGTGAAAATGAATTGACTTGTCTGAGTTAGGTGCATCCAAATGTAATCATAGGAAATGTGTGCACTGGGCAAATTTTAACTTATGAATCTAACACTGTCATGGTAAAGGAAGGCTATGCTGCCCTAGTATTTAGCTAGGGTATGAATGAGCCATTGTCTATCAAGGAATTCCTAAACCCCTGTCCTCATTCACTTGTACCTTAAAGTAAATGGTACTTTTACTTTCTCTTGCGTTTTACAGTCAGCAAAGATATTCACCTAAGTTGCCAAAAACTTAACTTCTTTACATGCAGAAACTCCACTTACAGTATCTGTTAATACAGCATTTCAAATGATCCACTCACCTGATCTAACTCTGAGGTTCACCCTGGTTTGAGTACGGGGTTAGACCAGATGACCTCCAAAGGACCTTTCCAACCTAAATTATATTGTAAAGAACTTCTATGACTGAAAGCTCAGCCTTAACTCTGCCCTTTTTAAGCAGATGCCACCAAAACACAGTATTACTGCATTTAATATCGACCCTTTTTTTCCCCTGCAACCACTTAAGTGTCAGTATCTCACAACTCACTTGAAGCTATTTAAATAGTTTCAACGGTCTGATACAATGCTAGTAAACCCTTTTACAGAAAACTTCTTCACCAGAGCACACATTTCGGTAGCACAGGCTTCCTTTGTGAAATTACCTCTAAATTTACACAAGAGTCGTCCAGTGAGGTCAATGTACAGAAGAATAAAATCAGGGTCCTAATCAGCACTGTATACTGTTACTTCAAACAGTGTTACAGCATTCCTCAGGTGCAATTCAGGGTACACAACATGTTATAAGAAAATAATTAAGGCCTAGAGATCTTGAGAATACAACTACCTACCCAAGGTATATTAAAATCCACAGGACCTGTCATACAAAGCTACATTTGTTAAGTTACATGCTACTCTGTGTATCTATGTCTTACTATTTATTTCCCAAACAATTGCAACAGAGTCCAAAACATCACAGAGTGGTACGCTGTTCAGTAAGATGCTACATATGGCAAAACCAGCTACACAGTCATTCAGGTACACTGGAGAGCATTCATGAACTTGCAACCTGTAACATAATTTAAGACTGAATCACAGTGTAAAATCCGCAATGGGGCAGAGTTAAGGTTGAGTACAGTACTAGCCATCTTCTTTCTAGATGTGCATTGTGCACTTTATATTCTTCTGCTATTGTTAATACTTTAAAATGAAAAACATACATGCTGTTCCTCTAAGAACTGTATTGCTAAAACCAGCAGGAATTGTAGAATAAAAGCTTATTTTACACGGAGTACCCATTAAAGCAACATGTTGCAAAAAAATAACATAAATCACTATTTATARCATTTGCACACTGATTGAAATGTATTCGAAGGCACTTTCTGAATCTGCAGGATGTAACAGAATTCCTACAACTCTTCTTGAATTATCAAATATATTATTATTATTTTTGGCAAAGAATAGCTCTTAATCCCAATACAATCTGGCTGTAAATAAATTAAATAAAGCCCACTAAAAGAGTAGCATTAGCGTGGGACATACGGTGCACGTTTCACACATCACGAAAAAAACACCCATGAACTTAATTTAAAAATTAATCCAAAAGAACTACAAATTAGGCCGTGCATTTAAAAAAAGGAAAAAAAATCGATGTGCACAATGAAGGCGATTGTTCCTCAGCTCAGAAGAAGCCGTGACTTCTTCCTGGCGCAGGCGGTCAGGAGGTCGAGGCGAGGGGAGCCTAGAGCCAGCCCGGAGGCGGGGGCAGACAAACCCCCGCGCCGGGGCCGAGTCCCCAGCAGCCTGCGCACGGGAGCGGCACACCCGAGCGAGCTAAAATGGAGCCCGCGCCTCATGTCAGCCCGAGAGGCAGGCAGAGGGCAGCCGCAGCAGGGCAGGGGCAAGGGCAAGGTCAGCCGCCGGGCCGGCTGCAAGCGCCCGCTCCCGCCGCCTCCCCCGCTCACGAAAGGCCAAGCCGGGGCGGCGGCGCCCGCCCCCCGAAACGTCTCTCCGAGCCACGCAAGGCC
>NW_020451005.1:2002470-2098484 GCF_003343035.1 Apteryx rowi | reverse complement strand
GCGGGGGGATCGGCTCCCCGCAGTGCCGGCGCGGCTCCTCTAGCGGGCACACAGCGAAAGGGCTGCGCGGGGGCAAGCGGAGGTGGGGGGGAGGGCACAGCTCCAACCCTTTGCGTCGGCTCCGGCGGAAAGAAAAAGGAGAGAGAAATATTTGCGGGGCTGTAAGTGCCAGCCCCCTTCCCCCATCCTCCCGCCCCCCCGAGCGGACACCCACAGCCCCGGCTCGGGTGACAGCGCCCGAAGGGCCGGGGAGAGCGGAGCCCCAGCCCCTTCCCCCCGGATCACCCCTGCCCAGGCAGTGGGGCGGGGGGTGCGCTGCGCTCCGGCTGCAGCGGCGCCGCCCGGGCCGGGGGCCGCCCTGGTGAACTCCCGGTGACCGAGCTCAGCAGCTCCGGCACCGGCGGCTCAGCCCTCCCCTGCCCCGGGCCCGGCGCGAAGGGGTTGCAGGCACGCTCGGAGCAGATGTGCCGGAGACAGGCTAATGACCCCTGCCGTCCACCCCTGCTCTCCTTAAACCCACCCCGGGGCCAAGCAGGGGCACGGTATTTTTAGGTCCCTTCCCCTCCCTTCTACCTCTCAGTAGCTGCGGAGCGCCTAATGGGGGGGGGGGAGGAGAGAGAAGGAGAAAAGTTAACTGTCTTGCAAAGAGGGGAGAAAATAGGAAAGGGGGGGAGGGAGCACGAAGGAAGAGGGCAGGGTGAGCTGTGTCAGGGGATGTGTGTGCGTGTATGCATGTGTGTGTGTACGTGCGCACGCGGTGCCCGCAGGCGGGGAGGATCGGGATGCACTTTAGCCCTGTGCTCTGCTGCTCTCGTCTGGGGCAGCGCCGCTGAAGCCCGAGTCTCGCCTGACCCTTCATTTCACTGCGGCCAGGAGGAGCCCCGATCCCGCCGCCGCCTCTCCCTGCTCTGCAGGGACCTCGCCTGCCACGGTCTGCCTCCCCGCTGTCCCCTCCCCCGCGGCGGCGGCGGCCCCGGTCCCCTCCGGGGTGGCCGCGGGGTCTGCGTGCAGTGCCCCCGCCGCCGCCGGCCCCCGCCGGGGCCGCTGCCCGCCTCCCCCCGCTCCCGGTCCGCCCAGCCCCGCCGCAACCTTTAGCCGGGGACGGACCTCTCGTCTGGTTCCGCACAAGACGCCAGCAGCCGTTTCCCCTCTCGCCCCCCTCCCCACCCCAATAAACCAGACACCCCCCTCCCTCCGGCCCCAAAGAGAAACCCACACCGCCCCCCCCCAACACAAATGCACAATCACGGGCGAGGGGAGGGAGAGGGAGGAAAGGGCGAGAGACGCGAAGAAAGAAGGGGGGAAAGGAGAGAGAGAGGAAAAATTAAAAGGGCACAAGGCTGTTCATCACCAACATGGCTGCCTTAGCTCAGACCTAAAAGAGGAATAACCCAGGCTGTGTCTTTGTCAGTTTCACCTCTGTAACCCTAAACTAATGCACAAAACGACGGAGGCGGCTGCAGAGGGGAAGGAGACGGGGAAAGGAGGAAGGAGAAAATGGCAAAAAGAGGGGGCACTTACGTGAAGAGAGGCGCTTGGGCTGCTCCTGCTTCCTCCTGGGCATTTTCCCCCTTTTTTCACATTCTCCTCCTTGGTCTAACGGGAGATCAAAAAAGACCGGGGGGGGGGGCACAGACGGGCACAAAGCCGGGGCCCCCGGGGGAGCTGCTAACCGGGGCGGGTTTTCCCCTCTTCGCCGGGGGAAAGGGGGCTGAAGCCGGTTTTCCCGGAGTCACCACGAAGGGCTGGCTCTCCCCCTCTCTCTTTCTTTTTCCTCCCCCCCCCGGTCGTGCACCTGGCTTGTCCCCGGTCGCAGTATCCCTCAGCGGCCGGGGATGTGATCCCGGCGGGCGGGCGCCGTGGCGGGGCGCGGGCTGCGCGGCGGTGCCGAGGGCTGCGCCCCGCGCGCCTCCCGGCCCCTAACTAACACTAACGCCGGGATCAAAGGGCAGCGGCGGCGGCGGCGCTCACGGCTCGCCCGCGGGCGGCAGGCAGGCAGCGAGAGGCAGACAGGGACACACACGCACGCACACACACACACACCGGCGGGCGGGCACACGCGCGCACACACACACACACCCGGGCAGAGCAAAGGGGAAGGTGCCCCCGCTCCCCGGCTGCACTTCAGGCGCGGCGCGGCGCTGCGCTCCGGCGGGGTTCGCGAGGAGGATGCGCTGCCCCAGTCCCTCACCCGCTCCTAATTCGCTCTTTTTTTTAAAAAAAAAAAGGGGGGGGGGAGGAAAGGAGGATTTGTGTGTCTCGACCATTCACACTGTAATTCCCTCACATTTCTGACAGTAAAGAAAATAAAAATAATAGCTCTTTTATAAACTGGGACTTTTGTCTTCGTCCATTAAAAAAGAAAATTACAATATTGCAAAGAGAACTCTCTAGGATTTCTTGAGTTTGTTTATCCCCTATGCTTTGTGAAGATCGCATCTAAAGATTTATTTTAATTGAACTTCAGTTTTGGGGAAGGGCAAGGATATACAACTCTCTCCATGCCAAATTAAGTAGATAAAATAAGCAAGAAAGGAAGCTGTGTAAGTTACTATGTGGATACACTATTTCAGGATCAGGTTCTGAAAATTTCTAGTTAGTTTTAAAAAAGTGGAAAAAATGCAGGCAGCATGAAAATCACAACTCCTTGACGGGGGGGGGGAGGGAGAAACCCCCCCCCCCACAAGATTAGGTCACCCCTAATGGTTGATTTAACTGCTACATGATACTCCTACAGTGCACACAGCAACCTGGACTTTTGAAATTTACTTTTTTCCTGCTGTAATGCAGTAATATGAAGCTTTATCCTGGAGCAATTTCAGTGTGCATTATGAACCCAGTATAGCAGTTTTCATTAACCGATACATACTTTCATTACTTCACAAATCACACATCTTTCTTCAAAGACAGACATGAAGGTGGGGAAAAAAAAAGGAAGAGGGATTGGGTCTCACTAAAGCACAAAAGGTACTTCGTGAAAAAGAAGTGTTCGCTTTGTGACTTGCAGTCATTTGGATAAAAGTTCACACAGAGGTTGTTAATGATTTAAACTCTAAAACCTGCTACTACAATTGAAGTAAAATGGTTTGAAGCACAGTTGTTTCATATAGCTCTCTCTTTGTGTAAGGAAACTTTGAACTTAGCAGAATACATAATCAAAATCATGAGTCAGATGTTGCAAAAATAAATAAAAAAATGCATTATTCTAGCATGTATCCCCATTAGGATTTTTTTTGCTTTTGACAATCTGACTCATCATTTATCACATTATATTTTATCCCGCTAACTTCAAAATAATCTTTTTTTTTTAAATAAACAGCTGGCTAGAAAAAAACACAAAACAGTAAATTTGCAGCCTATATCTTTTAAGCAGTTAACATGTAGTCTTAATCACCTCACATTAGAACTATTTCAAATAGTTTGCCCATTTTACAGCCACAATTGCCTTCTCCACAGGGGAACCCCCCCCCCCCAAAGATTTAAAAAATATACATATGAGAATCTTAGGTTCACTAACATGCATGTGTCATTCTGAGGTTAAAACACACATATACACAAAAGGAGTGACTTCTTTTCTGTTAAGACAAAATACACCTCCATCTGACTTTAGTTGTATTGTGAGAAAAACTAGCTGAAATACTTCATTTTCATAAAGAGATTTTTGGGGGTTTTTTAGATCCAGAAGTAAAAACCAAAGTAAATAACTAACAAAAACAGGGCAGGAGATTTTTGGGGGTGGAGATGAATCCAAACAGATACCTTATACCTGTTCATGATCAAGCTACTCTGTACCAGCATAAGAATTCCCTCAGAATATTTAGGCCCTAGATTTGCATTTAACTCTCCAAATTATGCCATTTTCTTGGAGATTTGTATAGCATTAGTAATGTTATCCAAAAATTTCAGAGGTATTATTTACAGTTGCTCACAAACCCTCATTTGACACACCTGGGACCTTCAGCAACATAATTCTGTTAACTTTAATAGGGGTTGCATGACTAAACCTGTAATTAAATACATCTTAATGGCAATTGCATTGAACTAACCCAGCTTTGTGAGCAATGGCTGTTTGTCCAAATGCTCCTATTTTCGCAGAAGGCCGCAAAGTAGCGGATTCAGAGAGGGGGAAAAAGTATTGGCTCTATGCTGTTATCCACAGCTGCTGTGGCAGCCCTTCTTCAGGTGCTCTATAGAGAGGGGGATGTAGGAAATACTGCTTTCTGCATCACCACTCTTTCCACCCCCTATTCTACACGGATTTCTGGCACAAATTAATGCTGACATTGTCAGCTTTATAATATGCTGATTTTTTTTCCTTCACCATCTGAAACCCCCTTTAGGGGAGCTGAGGTGGCTGCAAAGACATTACAGCAACTCAACTCCTTGAAAGAACCATGGGGACTGACAAGCACCAGAGCAGCACCGAACCTCTCGGAGAATGACCTTGGCTTCAACAGACTGCGCAAGGGTTGTCCAAGAGTTTAGAGGGTCAAACCGTAAGCCTGTTCTGCAGTGAAAGAAATCCCAGCAGTTGAATGAATTATCAGGGAGAAACTCTAGAAAGTCTTCTAAGCTTGAGTATATAATCCTGCACATGGAAATATTCCATATGGGAACAACTTGGTTCCTCATACCTATCCTGATTAATTGCATTACTCCAAACATTGTCCTRTCTAAGATGTCCCATCCAGCCATCACCCAGAAAATCAAAGACACATCAGTGCTAACTTCACACTCTTTTATACATGGGTTTAAGGAAGATAACTAATGATACAACGCCATTTTAAAAATAATCTTACATTGTGTGCTTGGTGGTATAGTGGAAATAAAGTCAGCTGACCACACTTTTGAACATTTCTAGTCCAAACACAAAATAGTTGCAAGTCTTCCACAGATAATATAAATAATGCATTACTTCTGCAGGTCCTTCTATTAATAAGTAATGACTGTATGGCACCTTCCAAACACCAAACCTAGTTACACATATGAATTAAGTTCAGCCTCAGAAACCCCTGTTGAACAAAGTAAATATTTTCTTTACTTACACATGAGAAAAATGAAACAAGTGGAGTAAATAAGGCTATACACAGCAATAAATGATGTAATGTTCTTAAAACCTTTGCAGTGCATCTAGCATCCAAACTGTCTTCATATAATGTGACAAATGTTTGAAAAGGCTGCTAACCAGACACCTAAAAATTAACTGACATCCTCATTTTATTTTTGAAACCTTAAGAATTCTGTCGCCAGGCTTAAATTAAAAAAAAAAAGTATACTGAGTGGAAAAACAGGGCCATACTGTATCTATGGCATTTATATTGTCCAGCTGCTCATACAGCACACTACCTAGGAAAGGTGATACAACTCTTAATTTCAACAAAAGAAAACAGCCCCCACTCACAATACTAGAGGTTGCTAACCTTAAATCCACACTGATAAACGATCCTACACTTGGCAGGCCAGAAACACATTGACTATAGGCCTAGGGAGGGATTGTGTTAGTGACTACATCTTTTTATTGCTACTCAGCTACTTTAGGATGTTTCTTCAGATTTACAGAGGAAGTCTTGTGATTTTTATCTTACTGTAAGTACAGTTGGCTTTTCATTTCCATAATTCACTACATTATCACTTTATGCCCCTTTTCYTGTAAGCACATTTTGTATAAAACCTTACTTGAACCTATAATTATCAAACAGACTTAGATCTACAGATATTTGAAAAGCAGAATTTCTCCTGAAAATTTGAAGCAGCAACATCTTAGCCAGTACAGATTAACTATACAAAAATTAAATTCATGTTTTACAACATAAAATGCTAAGTCATTTCTGACTTGATGAGAATAGTTTGTTCAGTCAGCTGGGGACTGGAACACTTAACTCAGGGCACAGTTACAAGGGTGGACAAAATGGATAAATATCAGGCCCAGTTCTGATCTTTTTGCACCACTTTCTTCTTTACAATCCATTCAAATCAATGGCTTTGTCCCATCATAAGAATGATTTAAATTAAATCAGAGTGAGACATAGCATGCTCCCTCTGTCATTTTGCTTCCCTTTAACAGTTTGTTAGTTGCCAGTTAAATGAAGGTTTAGGCACATTCTCATTAGCAAACACGTTCCATGGTTTACATTACCACTCTTCCGGCAGAGCTAACTGCATCCACCCCCAAAGTGGCAAAACAGAATGCATTTGCCCTCCTCATCTTTCAGTGTGAAGTTTTGCAGTTTAGTTTAGTAGCAGGGCAACAACATTTTAAGCCTCAGCTGTTTGCTAAATGAAAGCATGTCTAAGTTCTTAAACACCTTGTTACATGTACTTTGAGAGGCAGAGTCTTTGCTGTACCAGCCAGGTGGCAAATTCCTCAGGGAAATCAGTCCTGGTCCCTCGATTCACTGGCTAGTTTTGTGTTAAAGCACTAGAGTAATATTGAGACTGCTCTGGACCTTGAGACGTGGCAAGATCCTAAATGGCTCATCTACCAAGTAGGACAAGTGCATTTACCAGAATCATCTCTCTCTCAGACACAGCACCTTACCAGAAATACAGCAGGAGGAAGGAAGGCGCAGAAGTGGACTTTATCGGCACTAATGTCAACCATATCTTCTTTACAATACCTTAATGGCTGAAAAAAAGGGTGAGAAAAAAAATAGAAGGGCAATTGGCAGATATGAAAGACATGGTGGTGCTGAGATCTTACACTGCCAGGGAAAGGAAACACATTAAGGTAAGGGGAAGGAGGAGTATGTGGAGATCAAGCTTCTAACAGGCTTCACCTGCCTGGTGTGATGAATTTCACATGGCATTCAGCTATGCATCACCATGCTGCCTGTCTTCAGTAATCAGCCCTCACCTACTGGCAGGCAGAAGGGTTTGGGCTGCAAGTCAGCCTGCTGTCACCACTGCCTGCTGAGCGTGAAGTCATGTGGCCAGTCCCCTCTTGTAGGGAGTATCTTCTTGCTTTGGCACTTCCCTGTCATACTGAATAGCACAGAGGAAAAGGTTATTTATCTCTTGAGATGCAAGGAATAAAGTCTAGTCTCTCCAACCTCTGCTCATACAGTGTGATGGAGGTACTGTTTCTAGTCCCTATTTTTCAGCAGTACTAAATCCACCCAGTGTTTTAGAGTCTGTAGTTTACAGTAAGATGCAAGTTATTTGTCCATAAAAAGCAAACTAACAGAAGTGAAAAATTGTGCATAGAGTACCACAAAACTTGGCGAGCAGGAAGAAAGGAGAAGGGGTAATGACTGGAGGGAGGCAGCTTACATTTCACCACAAGAAAGCTGAGGAATGTGGCTGACAGGAGGAACACCAAGCAGTGGTACAGGGTCTGAGGTGTGGCTTCTGGAGAAAGGGAAAGCAACAGAAGGGAGCAGGCAGCGAGTGCAAGGTTGTATGGGAGAACCTGGAAGAAAAATATCAATTGGGTATCCACTAGCTAGGGAGAATTAAAGCTTTGTACACCTCAGGGAAAAACACCTGTGTATTTAACTTCTTGACTCTAAATGGTCACACACACAAACTGAGAGCTACTAGTTTTCTTTTAAGAGTTAAACAAATGAAAAGGCCAAGAAACCTGACATTTTCCTTGATTTGAAATCTCTTATTTTTTTTATACCTATATAATAATTTATGAAATGCCAGCTCTAAATTGTCACTTCCAGCTGTAATGGAACATTTGAGGAAATCTGACTAAAACATTCCCTCTCTTGTCCTGTAAAAGGGGCACTACCCACTCCATCTAAGTTTATTATTTTACCAGAGAAGAATTAAATATTTATTAAATTAAAAATTAAATATTCCAACCATTTATTTCTCCTGCCAAGGGATAAGCGAAGTTATATAAGTATTCTGTGGAAATGCCTCTTTCTCGGAGGCTGGTGAAAACATTGTCGAGGATAGTAGGGTTTGTCAGATTTTGCAAGCTTGCTTAACAGGACTAGTTGCACAAAGCTCTACTGTCCAGCAAGGAGATCCCATCTCTGAAATTATTTTCAGACTTGGAAGAGGCCTAAAAGCCCATTACCTCTTTAAAGGATGAGCTTGAATGCCTTGTAAGTAAGAAGAAGCTTAGTAGTTTCAGAAGAGAACACAGCAAGACTAAAGCCAGGACTAAGTAATGGACCACATACACGTGTGATGCTGAGTAAAACAGCATGTGAAACTCAGAATAGAAAGCTGAAAATATTGTAACACTAGCATTTCCCATTTCTTAAACATGATAGCTATGTCTGGCTTTATGGGAGTAGTTTACAGAACACAAATATTCCACTCTTCTTTTTTAGCAACTATGGCTCTTCACCAAAGACACCCTCATGATATCCAGATTGCTCTGAAGTCCAAATATGTATTTTCTAAAATTCCTACTAGCTCATGAGCTAATTTCTAATAGAAAATATTCACTAATCATTCCAAAACCATGGTTGATGTTTCTTTCTCTCTCTCTCATTTCTTCCCTCAACAAGGTTCCTATCCTGAGGATTTTACAAGCTAAATGAAGCTATAACATAACTGCAGAGCAGGAAGAATAGTGACTGTATTTTTAAGCCCTCTAAAAGACATGCAATGAAAGTTTGCTGTCTTTTTCTTAGACTGCTCACTAACAGACAGGTATTGCTTTTTTTTTTTTTTAAACAAAGTATCATTACTTCCACCTTACAGTGGGGACAGCCAGTCTGCTTCCAACATCAGCACATGGCAGTGCAATAACAGAGCCAGATGCAAAGTTAAGGCCACTGTTCCCAGCAAACCATTATACCAACTCATGCCTTAGTCCTGATGTGCAAGTGATGTGGCCACAGGATTTAATTACTTTTCTTGCTAATCTACATCCATTCTTCCTTAGTGCAGTTCTCTCCTTTTACCAGTAAGCATACAGCTTTCAACCCCCTCATTTATATTGGCTGTATGCCCTGAAGGTTCCTACCTCATAGAAGTAAAATTTATGTGGTACACGCACAACTTGATTTCTTGTTCTCCTTTAGATTTTTGCACAGATACTGCTACTGTTGTATACAGTGAGAAACACCCACTGATTCCAGCAGTGTTACTCAAGACCTAACGTGCTCACGCTCCATTGGGAGATCATGGTGGCTCTCAACAAAGAGTAGCATGCTCTTGCCTGCAGAGGGAGTAACGGACCCATGCAACATGCGCTCACACACCCCTTTTCCCCCCACTGGAACAACAATCTGGACAGACAAAAATGACCCCTCTATTCACCCCTCTATTTCCTCCCCCCTTCAAGGAGCAGCTATAGAAATGGAGAATTGAGGAGTTTGAAATGGAAGAATATACTAGTAAGTCTTTGAGGGAATATCTGCTTGTTCTTTTGCATGCCTGCCACAAAACACTCATTTTCATTTGTTTGAGACCTAGTGATATGAATAAGAAAGCGTGGAAGAGAGAAGCAGAAGTGTTCATAAGGAAAAAGTACCTCCCTCCTACTACATTACATACATTGGGAGGATATTGTACAAAGTCAAATCAATGGGAGTTGGCAGGAGCTTGAACAAGAAGTATTCCCTGCCTGGCCAGAGAAGGTAAGGATCTTCCACTTAGTCTTGTGAAGATTATCAAGCAGAGGGTAAAAGGGAAAAGTCAAAGCAAATGATTATTAGAGAAAAGGTCCAGCAAGGCAGTAGACTTGAGCAAGGCCTATCAGATGTAAGATGATTTTGTTGGGTTTTCTTGGAGACTTTTATTATATTTGTGAGGTTTTATTCATTTCAATGTATTGAATGGCAACTAGTGAGAAAACAAGCAAGCCTTCTTGGTCTCAGTTACCTAAAAGTTAGGTGGCCACTGCTCCACAGAACAACATTGGCCATCAGGAGATGAAACACTGGCTGCCTCCTTCATACACCCTACAAGAACAGTACCAAATGAGCTCAGAAGGGAGGCAACTCCGGTACTGGGGTGCTTTCACTCACATGGGAAACAAAGTAAATAAAAAACAGAATCAGCCTAGTAGCAAAACAGTTGGAAAGAGGGCCCCAGCCCAGTCCCCACAGCTGTGGTACCACATCAGACATATTTACTACCCTGCCCATTTGGGTATGCTAATCAAGGAAACTGGGTCAAATCTGGCCCCCACCTACTTCCCTCACCCTTCCATAGCTTTTAATCAACTTGTACCTTTCTAATCTCCTCCCTCCACAGAACTACTGTATCTGTAATTAAAATCTGTTTCCCACTGCTTGTTGTTGGATTGTTGGGTATTAAAAATGTAGAGAGCTCATGACATTCTTCACAGGAGAGGATAAAAATATGAAGACTCTCATCCCTCCATTGCTGACAGTCTTAGAGATCTTCACAAGACATGGTCTTTTACCAGAGGTCCTGTTTTATGTTTTCAATGCTTATACATTATTACAAATAGCCCTAAAAGTTACAGCAGATAGATACACCAGGGTCCAAAAAACTCCACAAATGACCCCCCCAAAAAAACAGAAGATGCTACCAAAATGAAGAGATTTTAGCTTTCCTTGAAAGCTAAAACTCAGATCCATGTTACTGAAAGTGCTCTCTTAGCACCTTCTAGTCTGACAGCTCAAATGTTTCAGCTGACTGAAATTGTCATCCCATCATATAACAGARTATCCAACTTCTAAACTTTAAGCTTGGGGGCCTTCTCTCTTCCCCAAGTTACTTTGCAAATATCACCTCCTCCAGTTCTCTTCCCTGTTTCTTCCATGCTGAAAGTGACACCAGTTTTATCTTTATGATCCTCCACCCTGCCCCAGAACATTCTTCTAAACTATATGAACACTTAAACTTCATATTCTTCCTCTTATCAGCCATCTTATCTCATTTAAAGCCACTAGCTTCATTTGCTGCTAAAACTAACCATCCTTACCGAACTCCTTCCCATCTCCGAACTGATGTGCCTTCAACAGTATTCTGTACTATGAAGACTTCTCTGTTCAGTATCTTTCAAAATGGACTCCCCAGTCTTAGCACTCTTTAAATTGACCTTCTCTGACCAACTGCTAATCTCCAGGCCCCATTAAGGGCTACTTGTCCCCAGTGAGGCTTCCTATACTACTAGGTGCCCTATCCTTTTTAGCTGCTTCTTGTACAACTGAGGCTTGTGTTTTTCTTGCACAGTAAAGCCATCTTATTGATAAAATGGTAATTTGTGCTTTTGCCACTTGGGGGGGGGGAAGGGAAGGGCTCAAGGACATAGGACCCTCAAGGGCTTTAGTTGGTAGAACTATGTCCTAAGGGACATAGTCCCTTCAGACCCCAGACAAGGCAGCTATGCTAGCAGGAGCCCCAAGTAAAGGTGCTTCTTTCTTAGCCCACATCCAAGACCCAAGAAATTCTTCAGACCTTGCTTGCCTGCCTTTCAGATAGGGGCATCCTCTAACACTCCTGCATTACTGAACACCTTTTAAGTTCTTCTTGCAAAAGGGAGAAAGTCAGCTGAGGGAAAAGGCTGTGTCAATATGCTCAGGATAACAGTCACAAATGCAGAAAGATTAGTTACAGGACAATACTTGTTTCCCAGTGATAAGGTTAAGAATACTTAAGATAAGGTAGTAACTTATTTATATCACAGAATCACAGAATGGTTGAGGTTGGAAGGGACCTCTGGAGACCATCTAAGTCCAACCCCCCTGCTCAAGCAGGGTCACCTAGAGCACGTTGCACAGGATTGCGTCCAGGTGGGTTTGGAAAATCTCCAGAGAAGGAGACTCCACAACCTCTCTGCGCAACCTGTTCCAGTGCTCTGTCACCCTCACAGTGAAGAAGTTCTTCCTCATGTTTAGATGGAACTTCCTGTGTTTCAGTTTGTGCCCAYTGCCTCTTGTCCTTTTGCTGGGCACCACTGAAAAGAGTCTGGCCCCATCCTCTTGACACCCTCCCTTAAGATATTTGTATGCATTGATGAGATCCCCTCTCAGTCTTCTTTTCTCCAGGCTGAACAGGCCCAGCTTTCTCAGCCTTTCCTCATGAGAGAGATGCTCCAGTCCCTTAATCATTTTCATAGCCCTCCACTGGACTCTCTCCAGTAGTGCCATGTCTCTCTTGTACTGGGGAGCCCAGAACTGGACGCAGCACTCCAGATGTGGCCTCACCAGGGCTGAGGAGAGGGGGAGAATCACCTCCCTCGACCTGCTGGCAACACTCTTCCTGATGCACCCCAGGATACCATTGGCCTTCTTGGCCACAAGGGCACATTGCTGCCTCATGCTTCACTTGGTGTCCACCAGCACTCCCAGGTCCTTCTCTGCAGAGCTGCTTTCCAGCAGGTCAGCCCCCAACCTGTACTGGTGCATGGGGTTATTCCTCCCTAGGTGCAGGACCCTGCACTTGCCTTTGTTGAACCTCATGAGGTTCTTCTCTGCCCAGCTCTCCAGCCTCTCCAGGTCTCTCTGAATGGCAGCACAGCCCTCTGGTGTATCSGCCACTCCTCCCAGTTTTGTATCGTCGGCAAACTTGCTGGGGGTGCACTCTGTCCCTTCACCCAGGTCATTGATGAAGAAACTGAACAAGACTGGACCCAGTACTGACCCCTGGGGGACACCGCTAGCTACAGGCCTCCAGCYAGACTCTGGGGTATGACTCTTATAGGTACAGGAATAAAAAACCTGCAAGAATTTAAGTGATTTTTCCATCTTACTAAGCAGAAACAAACTCATCATTTAATCAGGCTAAGACACTGCTACCTTTTAAAACCCACCAGACTTTTTCAGTGCATTTCAACAGAAGGAAACTGGCATCTGAGGGGAACCCCTGTGAGGCCCCCCGCGCCTGGCAGCGGCCCGCCCCCGCAGAGGCGACGTGCGTTTCCCTTTAAGAGCGGGGCAGTGGCGGGCGCTCCCCTCCCGGCGCGGCGCGGGCGCGCTCTGGGCATGCTCGCCGGGGCCGGGGCGGCCGCCGGGCCACTCCCGCTCCTCGCCCACAGAGCGGCGGCCGGGGCGCGGCGAGGCGCAGGGCCGCCCCGCTGGGGTGTCCCGCCAGCGAGCTGGGCGGCTTTCAGCTGCGGCGAACAGCCCTTCCCGGTGGACGCGCCCGCAGCAGCGCGGTGCCTGGGAGCTGCTTGCCATTATCGGAGCCTAACCGCACAAATTTTACGACTCCACCCCAACCCCCCCTCCAAGTACTTTAAGGCCATGGTAAGAGCCGCATTTAAGCAGACGGCCAAACGCATTGCTGTAAATCATCYCAAGACGGCGAAGCTAAACCAAAACTGAATTTGAACCGGGAAGCCCAAGTCACGACGAAGTGGGTAATAAATTATCTCATTAACATGCACAATAGAGCGCATTTTTGGAAGTGACTTAAGGATATGCCCCATTGTGTTGGGATATTAAAGGATATTAGGGAGGTTTCAGGCTTAACTTTAGCTTTCCTATTGTTTTTATTGCCGATTTCTACAGACTGATTCTCAACGTGGTTTTGATGGTGAGGAAATGTTTAGTTTCCTTTATGTTAAAAAACGTGCCATAAAAAACAACAAGAAGTCTCCTGGAAACTTATGTAACAGCCTGTTATATTACTATTTCTGCTCCTTGAAGTTACATATGCCCAGTCAGTAAAATCAGACATTTACAACAAAGTTTCAGACAGGTCTTTAGCTACACCCTACTAATATCAGTTTTTGAGTAAATTAACATAGAAGTCTGGGTAAAAAAGTTACTCAGAGTTCATCATTGCCATTTTAAAAATAGCTCAAGCTGCTGGGTAGTTCCTTTGTATGGTTCAATTCATGTCTCACCATGTTCTCAAAGATGCCGCTTCATTAGTGGCCAACTTTTTCCTATTACTTAATTAAAACATTGCCACTCATGTTAATAAAGGAAACTACACAGTAAGCATAGTATGTTCCACACACAACTTTTAAAGTCTTCCCACACATTTTAGTGGATTCTTTACAAGCCAAGGCTGTTGTCTATTCCTTCCTATCTTTTCACCTCACTAGCTTCACCCATCCCGTATCAGATCTGCCACTATACTCAAGCAGTAACTTTCATTTGGGCCAATTTCACATGGGTATAGCTGTGGGATTCCTCAGCATTAACTCAGATATACAAGATGCAAATCAGGCTCTACTGGAGGTATGGATTTTACCCATTAATCTCAAGCCAGTCAAATGCATAGTGCTAATGTTGTTAACCATTCAACTGCCAAAAAAGTGTTCTGATACTGTAATTTCCATCCCAGGACTTTTCCTCACTCCTCATGCAATGTTACTACACATCAGGGAAGCACAGAGGATGACTGCTACTAAAATGCATATCCTCCCTAACAGCATCAGAGAAAGAATTAGGCACAAAAATTAGACATGGTATATAAAGATATATGAGATATTATATATAGATAATCCCACATGATCAGGTTACTGTGGCTTAGTAAATTGCTCATCGGCTGAGCTTCCCTAACTGCTCTTGTGCACCCTCTTAGCCTGTTATAATGGCAAGTACAACATGGTGGACTAAAATACCTTTGTTTCACTTCAAGTCTACCAGYCAGAGACGAGAAGCGCTTGCAGTCAGCTACCTCATTATGCCACTGTAACTCAATAGCTTGCAACAGTCGGTACAATCCTCAGCCAGCAGGCTTTTAAAGTTCTGAATTGGAGGACACATACTAAAAATAAAGGAATCACTCTGAAGAAGGTGCAGCTCACCCTGGATTCAAGTGCCAACAATTTCCCCGTTGTCACTACTAACCTTTTTTAGTTCAAACATTTTTATTGTCTTTCCGATGACCATTTACTGAGCATCCAGAAAACTGCTACTTTTACCACTGAAAATGGAGAGTGATTTCCTCAGGTCTGCACCTTCTACTTGCCAATTTGATTTTATTAACACTGTTGGTCATAGCAATAGTGTTGCTGATGCAGATGTGTGTTGGGGGGGGGGACAACAAAATGCACAAATTCACACAAAATGCACAAATACGAAAAGATCAGTTTAAAAAGGGTCTTTTTGTAATCTCCGCTCTAGGGGAGAATCCAGAACTGTGTTAGGCTACTGAGGTCTCTAGACAGCTCATGACTTTAGGTGCCTCAAAACAGGAACTGTGATGAACACACACACTGAGAAGCTCCTTAGGGCTAGCAGAAAATTGATTTCAGTCTTACAAGTCATTTATGCATTTTCCTCAACAAGTGTCCCCATCCTACACAGCCAATTATCAGGTAATATGGGCACACTTTATAAAGGAAGTGGAGTTGTGGGTTGGAACCAGTTCTGTCAAGAAAGAAACTGAACCTAGATTGCCCACATCCTGCAGTTCTCTCACTGGTGGCCTGCTGCTGCACAAAAGAAAGGCATTATCAACTCTTCTTTTTCCTTCCTCCCTTTTCCTCTCCTCCCTTGATCTGGAATAAAACAGCAGCCACCAGTGCATTTTCTGAGCAGCCAAATCCTGTTGGTATGTCCCTATGAGCTTGGAGAATGCTTACAACATTGACTCCATCCAGGGACATTAGTGGAGATTTTCTTGATGCAGACCAGGCTTGACTGTGATCCCTGGTCAAATTATGTACTGTTATTCAGTTTCAGTTTGAATCTGGAAATCTTTAACAGCAAAAGCTAAGTTTAGGTGCTTAAGAGGGAGKTCCAGTTGGGGGGGGAGGGTTGGTTAGTTGTTGCTGTTATTTGAACAACTGTTGAACACTAACCTCTGAGCATGGTCTGGGTAGACAGAAGTGCACAGCAATTATAGCTTTTTTTTTTTTTTTTTGCCACTTTTAATAATTCATAGAAGAGAATTCTCTTCCATAGAAGACAAATAGTAATAACATTTCCCAGGCATTTGAAGGAAACATCTTGTAAAGATTCAGGAGCTCAAAATGCTAAGGAGCTCAAATAACAAGATTTTGCTGTTAGTTTTCCGCTACCTTCCTGTCAGCCTCTCTCAAACTGTATCTTCACTGCAGGGCTGGCCTGTTCTTCTAGTCACCTGGCTAAACCCCATGGCACTCTCTCTCCCCATGCAGCAGAGTTTCCTGCTGAAGGAAAGCAGGCAGGCCAGAGGATAATGTGCACCAGATGTCATTCTGATACAAAGTCAGGTGGCAATCAAGGTGCTTACCCAGTGACCAAGATTTACAGGTACAGCTGGTCAAAGTATTATTCTCCCACTTTTTTGTGGAAAAGTTGAGGGTTGTTTTTTTTTTTGGGGGGGGGGGGGGGGGAGGGAGCATTAGGGAAAAGGGTGAATCAAATCCTGATGTTCAAAATGCTATTAGGTATGTTCCTGTTCTGTGTTAGGAAGTGGGCACTCTGACCAGTGCCTATAAAACTTGATTCTGATTTGGGGTTTTCAGCTTGTCAGATAAATCAACAGTGCTGCAGAAAACCGATTTCTGATAAATCGGCACCCCTCCACATGCTTTGTCTAGACAGTGCTTTTTTTCCACTGAACAACAGCTTTTCATCAGATTTTTTTTAAATAGGCATGGCCTCAAACTTTAATAATTGTTTTCAATTTATCTGATGAAGCCACCAATTTTGTGAACTCATTTTCTAGGCTCTTATAACTTTTACTGACTACCACAGATCTCTGGAAATCAGTTAGACTTGAAGCAGAAGATAGCTCTTTGCAAAATTCACCCCATAAGTATTTGTAAACAGAGATATGGGCACCACATCCATAAGCACTGAGAACATCTGCATTACCACTGATATAGCACCAGTATTTTACAGAAAACCCCTTTTTCCTACAAGTCCTTCTTTTTTCTTATCAGGTTCTACTTTACCTGAGAGGAAATCAACAAATATTTTATGCAGTTATTTAATGTACTTAGGTCAGCAAGAGCCTGAGGAGCTGAAGAGGAAAGCAATGCAGAACTCACCACTCATTTGCTTGAATGCTCCTACCATGCATCCATCCTCATCAGCCAAATCCTGCTTTTAAGTCACACATTTTGAAAGCAATAGCAAAAGGACTTATGAGCCCTTCTCTCTGTGCCTGGAAAGTTAGGGGAGGGAAGGAACCAGCTTCTATCATTAGCAGAAAACCCAGAAGCAAACAGTTCAGCTAAACAGCAGCACAACTGTTGCATATTTGCCATAATTAGTAATTATGGTGAAATTCTGGTCCCAATTCAACCAATGACAAAATCCTCACTGATCAGCTCATACCCAGTTTTSCATGTAGAGGTTAGTGACTCCAGCTCTCCTGCACCAAAGCAAACTATTCTAAAACTTAAGACATTTTACTGTTCCCAGCTGTTCTTTCTATCCCTTTGCCAGAAGTCAACGGAGTCAGCAGAATGAATTATATACCTTCACCTTAGCCATTGTATTTTGCAGTCCAGGTATTAGGACACAGTCAGGCAAACTCAGCTAGTGTTCCTCATCCAAATTAAATGGTTGCTGACCCATTTTTACTGCCCTACCACCTCCTCCTCTCACTTCTGCTGATTTCACTGTCTGCCTTACCATTTTCCAGTTCAGGTCTGCAATGTTGTTATGTATTAGAGCTTTTTTTCTACCTTAAAAACACAAAACATAGGTTGATATACTAGGCTTTTGCTGGTAACTCTGCTGTGTAGGTGGCAGCCTATACGAGAGGAACATAGGTAAGCTATCAGAGGTTTTGTGTCACCTGACAGTTCTCCTCTCTAAAATCAATTTTGGCTAACCTAGCTTTGTCACTGATAGAATTTCAGACATGCACTACCATCAGACTTTGTATCAAAGCTTTTTGAAATTAATGGAAGATACCAGTCTTGCGGAGTTTTAGACAGTAGATAGCAAATACAAATTAGGCTAGTGTTCACTGTGATAAAAGAGACTTAGCCATTTTACATAAAGTAGGTTTCTAGGTTACCTGTTGTCAATACAGAGTGTTAAGCACTACCAGCTGGCAGTTCTTCCCATCCTACGGAAGGTAGGATCAATTGCCCTGAAGAAGCTTTGGTCCCTCCATAGACTATAGAGGGAACTGAAAGACTAGTTCAGCCTAAATCATCAAATCTGTAGGTGGCTAAACCTAGCTTAAAGGCATACTCCAGCTCCCTTAGAAATCAATTATCATTTCACCACTCATTTAACTAAAAGGAATACTGTGGCCTAAGCTATCACAAATACTCTGACACAGCCTAGTAACATGGCATGGTAGGATATTCAGTGGCAGTACAGATTGAGCAAATGCAAGCAATTGCCACCCACCTTGTCTACTCATTCCTCCTTCTGCACCATACTAGCAAAAACATTTGTGTGGCAGCACAATGAACAAGACTGGACAACAGATGTTGCTCAGATTCACTCAGAAAAACAAAAACCCAAAGTCACTCACAATTCAGATGGGTTCCTAGAGACCTAACAAACTGCCACCAAAGCAGAAAGCAAGGAGACAGGAACTGCCTAAGCCTGGATGGCCATTAAAGCCATATCGGTAAGACCACGCATTTTGCCTTCAATTCCTTGGGCTACTGCAAGCTTTGTAAGCTGTTAAACTTTGGACATATCACTTTATTCTTGCAAATCACCATCTGTACAGATGAGACTAGCACATCCCCCACCCTACTGGGCTGTTGTGACCCTAAATATATTAAATAATATGAGTTGTTAATGTAACATGTTATGGCATAGGCCCTGTAAGTATGTACACATGAAGAGCAACAGTATCAGAAGCCCAGCTATTAGTCACTATTGCCATACCAAATCTGTCCCTTCCAATTTCTCAGCACCTAAGGCAAGTTACACAAAGGATTATTTGCGCACCTGCAATTTATGAGAATTAACAGTCACTGTGTTTGCTAATAATGGTTTGGAGAGCTTCTGTGGTAGATCACACTTCTATCAGGAGCATACCAGAGCTACCACAACCAGAAGGCCTACACTGCAGAAACCTCAGCTGCCAGATCCTGTAAATTTTCAGGACTGGTGAGACCTAGTAAATATTCAGTGAAATAACCTGTTTCCTCAGATAAGAAGATCAGGAAACATTGCAAATATTGTAGGTACTGTGACTTAAACAATTATACCTTCAGGTAAGATATTGATTTCTAGACTGACCCTGGGGGTCACTCCCATTGAGGATTAGGGTTTCTCAGGCTGGATAAAGAAATTGTCCTTTTTTCCACAAAAGGCAATTAGGTAACTTGCAGGTTTCTTGGTCAGAATAAATCTGTCACTGTGTCTTGCTGAAGGACCTTCTTATCACTGTGGCCATACTTCCTGCATTGCTTTACTAGCAATCTGCTGCAACTCTGATGGAGATCAGGTAGCATAGCCTTACTCATGAGTTCCCTGATTATAGGTGGGACTACAATAAAAATCCCCAAACTGTTTCATGGGATGATAACTGGGGCACTCTGGCTGTAGCAACCTCCTCCCAGACCCTGCCCCTTCCAGAGCCAAGGTTTAGGTAGGTTGTGATAAACCTACTGACACCAAGGCCCTCATCAGCCCCACAGCCACTTGCTGCTGCCCCACAAGGTCGGCACTGATCTATGTCTTGCTTTCACATTTGCACAGCCATAGCCCTTATCCTCTACTGCAACCTGTTAAGCTATCTGCTGGTTTAGCAACTCCATAGCACTTTTACAAGCTATTCCACTCAGTCTTGCTCTACTGATGATTTCCTACTAACAAGAAGCAAGCAAGCTTTTTCCATCAGATTCCTACAAAGACAGCTTCTGCCCCCTCCTCCTTTGGTGGGCCAGAAGAAGGATCCGGGCCATTTGTTTGTTTCCAAACTGGAAGGTCACAGGTTAGCTGAGTGACGTGGGAGGAGCGGGAGCGTAAAAAGTATGATGTTTGGCGTTCATCATATTGCATCACCATTTACAGCTTCTATGAATTCATCTTACCACCTGACTACACTCCTTAAAGTCATTTAAACAACCCTCTGCGCAAATTACAATGATGCCTGTCACTAGCAGTGAAGCTGCATATAACAGAAGAGAAAGTAAAGAAGAAAAAACTTCCAGTAGTTATATACTATAAATAGTTTGTCTTTTCTTTTCTCCCTCGTTTGTGTCTGTACATAAGTTACAAATAGTTTTGTGCTGGATTATTTGGCAAAAGCTCTAGAGATACCTACAGACGTTTTCCTCCCTCTGATGAACTGAAAAAATTTGGATTGTTTAGCGTTCTCCTAAGCAACACTCTTCACATTTTGGTGTAAATGTATTTAGAGGAAAAGTAAATGAGGGAATCAATATTTTACATGTCAGTTAAACTACCAAAGGTCAAAATGTGGCTCTGATCCTCTGTCACAGAAATGTCTCTTTAGCTTGGACACAATTAATAAGAAAGTTAAGGCTGAGAGAAAAAAGCTTTTGAGTTTTGAGTTTTTATATCATCTTTCTCCTTCTTTACAGTGAAAGTTTAAAAAATAAAAAAAGAAAGTAGTTGTTTTTTGCCACAATCTCTGTATGGTATCTTGAAATGTTTAATTAACATACTACATAAAACAATGTAAACTAGACTGACTTCATCTGTTTTGCAGTGGGTAAAGTAACAAAAAAATTTGTAATGATGAATAAAATGAAGGTTAAGATTAAAGAGACCTACAGTTAATGACAGGATGAAGTTCAACTATCATGTAACAGAAAATGTTTGAGAATGGACAATAATTAAAGGCAARGAAAGGATGAAGCCCAGATTATTATAATGAGATATGATATGTTCTTCAGACTATCTGGAGGTTAATGTTACTTGGTTTCATATGGTTACGGGTAAGTACTGTACTGCTATACAGTAAAAATAATGTAACTGGATACAGTCTGCTTCACAGTGACCCCAGGTTAATGGTAGTTGCTCTTAGTATATTTAAAAGGTTTAAAAGAGATGTAACAACCACAGCTTTCCAAATCTAGTACTATGGCACTAGAATATGGCACCAAAGAGACTAACGTAATACTGGTGGTTTTGGTTCTCAGAAAGCAGCTTCCAGTGTCATGTATATTGGCTTATATCTCTATAATTATACTGATATGTCCATGAATTCTTTCATTCCATGAATGGCACCACCTTTTGAGTAATAGATCATTGGTATGCATCACTCTGATAAGGTATTACACTCATATATCATTAAAGCAACAGATGTATTAGTGTAATACATTACTGGGGCAAAGCACTCTCATGATGATGTATTTCTCAGAAGATGGCACCATCAAGAGAAGACAAGGCCCAGGAGAAGACTTTTGCTCATTTTAATAGAATAAAAGGTATGCCTTCCTGACACAAAAATGTGGTGCTCCCTATAAAGACATGGCACCACTATTAATTGTATTCCCATTTGTATTGGTAATTTGAGGATCATACAGCTTGGAAAAGAATTTACTGTAGTTGAGATACCATTTAAAAACATAACCTATCAGTCTCTGCCCAGAATGTCTGATCTCCTCAGCCCTCCAGACTCCATACCAAAATCCTCATTGTGTCAAGAGCCCCAAGATGCCTGTCCTATGCTTGAGCAATGGGGCTACGGGAGCAGTTCAGAGGCTGGTGATGACAGGGCCTTGCAGAGTTTGCCTGAGGAATGGGGCTCAGCTAGGTGTCCCCAGCACTGCAGTTGTACTTAAACTGTTAGAGTCACATGCAGCTCAAGAGGCCTCAGTGTGGCCACTCCTGTTCTAACCTCTATATATCAATCTGATTGAAGACTTCCCACAACCAATGAACTACATTCAAGTTTATGTAAAACCAAGGTGCTTTTTAGGGCAAGTCAAAAACAAAACAAAACAAAACAAAGCAGAGTTCAGGAAGCTATGCAGGTCAGTAGCACTTCAGTAGCACTTCCAGAAAACTCTGGTTTCCAGAAGTCCCAGGTTATCTCACCATGACATATCTCTGGGTAGGCAGCAGGGATATCCTCCCTGGCCCAGGTTATTTCAAAGGAGTTTCACATATTTAATTACAGAAAGTGCATGCTGACATATGAATCAAAGGTAAGGGCTGTGAATAACTAGTTCTATGAAGCAGTCAACCTTTGTATTTTACCCATTTTAGTCCATTAAGTTTCTCACACTAATTACAAGTAAAATGGGAAATTAATTAATCTGAAAAATCTTTAAAATAATTGTTTAAACAGAAAGGTCCAGATTACCGTACCTTTAGTCATGCAGAGCTGTGTTGTATTCCTCAACCCTCATAAAGCAAGGGAATATTCAGTCTCAGCAATGATCAGTCTGGTCCTAAACGAAATTGATTTGAGAAGTAATAGTGAGTATATTGGCCTTTTGGAAATAACTGAGCAGCTGGAATATCAGGGGTAAGAGCAGAATAGCTATGGAGAAAGAAAAAGGAAGAGAACAGTAAGCATAGCAGAGAAAGAAAAAGAAAGTGAGAAAGAAAACAGAAGAGGTAAGGCAAGAGTTGGAGCTGCAAGGATAGAAGGAAAAAAAGGCAGATTTTTCTCCCTAATTTACAATGTCCCGTATTTAAAAGTTTTATTGTATCAGTTACATGCATGCACACATACTTTTCAATAAACAACAGAAGCAAACGGGCCCACTGGACCTGATTTATATTGTCTTATTTTGGTGACGCCACTAATGTTTATACAAAGAAGGTATAACTTTTTACCAGATTAATGCCATAAAGTTTTTCAGTGCCAAAAATGACTATGGCAGGGGTGAGGCAAATGGGAATCAAGATTATAAAATTTTGCAAAGCTTCATTCTAGCAATGTGTGGTATCATTTCTCTTAAAAAGTTTTAATTTCAAAATTATAAAGTGATAAGGCAGTTGAATTAAGATGAAAAAATAGTCTAACTGGATCTCTCTTTTATTTTCTCTTAACACTGATATGTGAAGGGACTATACATTAGTATTATCAGAGTCAGGCCAATATGCTCTCATCAGGGGAAAATGGATGATGTAAAATTATTCATGTATGGCATGTCTTCATATAATTTAGCTTTGTAGTCAAATTATTACCTAATTCTTCTCTTCCTCAAATGATCTCCAACAACCTTTTATTTTTTTCAGCAATACTTTCATAATTGTCAGATAGCAAAAGATACAGTTCTTTTTATCAACTTAATTTATTTCCTACATGGAAAATACAGCACCATATTCTCCGTCACTGTAAATTAAATTGTCCTTAATGGACCTATGCTGATTTATTCTACCTGAAGATCTGTTTCACAAGGTGGTATTTGACTGGTATCAGAGAAAGGAAAACAGAGCTGCAGTTATTATTTCTAGTACAGTAGCACCTAACAACCACAAACAAAGATAAGGGCACTATATTAGACACTGGAGAAACAAAAAATACAAAACTATTTCCTCACCTGTAAGACTCACAATCTAAGATTGTTTCGTTTTGTGACCCAGTTTCACAAATGATGACAATCCACTGCTTTGACAAGTCTGAGCAGAACCGATGCACCATGGGGGGAGGTCATATGTAATATTTGGAGCCTTCTCTCTCCTTTTCTAAATAGAAGAGCATCTGCCTAAAAACGTAAGCCCCACAGTCAGCAATGCGTTGTTCATTTCACTAGTTATTCAGCTCAACAAAAGAAACGTTACTACAGAGTGATCTTTGGTATATCATCTGGCCCATCTCCATGCAGATTTGCTCTTACTTTGCAGAAAGAATCTCTAGAAATAAGTAACTTCCTAGATGGTATCTTTTTTGTAGTGATTTTCAACCTGCAGTCTGCAGAACTCAGAGAGAACTAAGTGGACTGCAAAAGGAAATTAAAAGAAGCAAACTGACTTTGAGTAGGTTAAATTTGCCATACACTTACATTGGAAATCAAAAAGGTTAAAACCCACCGATTTCTATGAGATACAGCTTTACATTCTTTCATCCATATTAAAGATTTCCTTTAGCAGCATGTTCCATGTATTACTTGTCTTCTATCCAGTATCCTATACTTTTCTTTCAGTTGGAAACTAAGACTTTTCCTTAAAGTTTTCTTTAAAATAGAAAATAATTATGCAGTAAGTCTCTGAAGAAGCTGATACAATTCTTTCTCTTGAATTCCAGGATGGCCAAGAATGCCTCCAATAAAGGACCATTCAAACTTAAGAAACACCCTCCAGGGTCAGACCAACGGTCCATTGAGCCCAGGACTGTCTCTCTGACAGCACAAAAAAGATGGGGTGGAGTGTCCTGGCAACTGTTTCCATTCTCTTATCCTGCCACCTCTCTAGGTGCTCCAGGCAGAGTACCACTGGGCAGCATCTACCAGCTTCTTGAAGCTCCTTGAAGCTCTTCAGGGAGCCGTGGGCATGACCACRTGGTTTTTTCAGTGTTCCCCTCCAGTTCCCTATCTACATATTTTTGATATGTAGATACATATCACATCCCTTCCCTTTTTTAAAATCTGTTGACGACCCCATGAGCTGTTTTTTAATTCTCAATCAGTTGTTTTTTTCTCCTTTGTTTTCTCTTCCCTTAGCTCTCCTTCTCCCTCRGAAGTTTTGTGCCTAACCCTAAATGGAAGCTAATCGGGATAATAGCAAAAGGAAAAGTGATTTAGGGAGAGCCCATGAATTTGCAGCTATCAGTAATCCATTTCCCCTTGTACTCCTCCAGCATCCGCAGTTGTTGTTTTAGATATTTGAGAGGCTACATCCCTGCCTAGTCATTCTATCATCCATTTATGCACCTTTTGTCCATGAAGTTGTCTAATTCCTTTCTGAACTTGCTGATACTAGTAAGATTTAACTAATCCATCACATCTGTGATTTTATGAACCTTGATCATATCTCCCCTCACCCTTCTTCTCTCCAAACTGAAGAGTCCCAGCTTTTTTAGTCTTTCCTCACAAGGTTGTTGCTCCATCCCCATGATCATTTTAGTTGACCTTCTCTGTACTTTCTCTAATTCCACTGCCTCCTTCTTGAGATGTGGAAACCAGAACTGCCCACAGTATTGAATATACGAGTGCATCTCAGCTTTGTATGGTGACAAAATGTCACCTCTGTCTTGTACTCAGTACCTTCCCGATAATACGCAACATTTCATTGGGGCTTTTTGGCTGCTACAGCACACTGAGCTGACAATTTCAGAAAAGTGTCAACAATGACTTTCCTGAGTTCAGGAGTTCAGCACCTCAGTTCTGAGTTCAGCATCATGTAGGCAAGGGTTAGATTATTTTTCACTAGATGCATTATCTTCCTTTTAGCTACACTAAAAATTATCTGCCATCTATTTGCTTTTTCTCTCATGGCCTGTGACCCAAAAGCATTATCATCTGCAAATCTGAAGACTTCCCTGTTTCCTTCTGGCTCACTGTTTCTCTTTCACTGTTCTCCAGGTCTTGGATGAAGATCCTGAATGAAACTTGTCTCAGCACTGATCCCTGGGGAACCTCACTGCTGACTCTTCTCCACCCTGAGAAGTGGCCATCAATCCTTACTCTCTGCTTCCTATCCCTTATCCAATTTTCAGTCCATACAAGGACCTTTTTCCCAGTCTCATGGCAACTCAATTTCCTCTGTAAACCTTGGCAAAGGCATTTTGAAAATCCAAATATATTATGTCCAATGGATCCTCTTTATCTGTATACTTATTGTCACCATTAAAGAATTTCAGGTTAGTGAGGTAGGATTTCCCATTACAGAAGCCAAGTTGACACCTTCTCAAAAGATCATTGTTTACCATGTGCTCAGTGATCTTATTCCTTATTAAGACTCTACCATCATACCAAGAATAACAGTAAGGCTTACTGGTCTGTAGTTCTCTAGAATCCATCCAGAGCCCTTCTGGTAGGTGGGATTTGTCAATTTCGTAGACCGCCATCCACCTGCCCTCTGGCAGTGGCTGTTTGTTATTATATTACACATCACAGCCAGCAGCTTTGCAATTTCATATTTGAGTTCCTTCACAACTCTTCAGTGGATGTTATCCAGTCCTGGTGACTTACTGACATCTGACTTGTCTATTCAGACCAATACATCCTTTATATTTACTTCCAATTGATTTATTTTCTCTGATTTATCTGCTATAAAGAATGCATCAAGGTTGGGAATCTGACAGCTTCTGCCATAAAGACTGTCTCAGAGAATTCACTGAGTTTCACTCATCTGCTGTGGCACCTTTTACAGTGTTGTGTGGTCCCTCTGATGCTTGGCTGGCTTCCTGCCTTTGGTGTATTTAAAGAATTTTTTACTATCAACTTGAATATTCATAAAGCTCTCTTCAGATTCTTTTTGACTGTCTTAATTTCCTGTTTGAATTTGACCTGCCATGTTTTATGGGCTTGCCTGTTCTCATTTGGTCAAGCTTTCCATTTCTTAAAAGCCAAACTTTTCCCATTGACAGATTCCATCATTTTCACACTGAGCCATGCAGGGGATTTTTGGACTGCTTTGTTTTCTTTTTGAGTTGTGGCACACTTTTTGCCTGGGCTTCTAATACTTCTAATACTATTAATTTAACAGCCTTTAGGGTGCTCTTAGGTCTCTTGCTTTTCAGACTACTCGTAATTTTATTTTTTTTTAGAATTTGCCTCATTTTTTATGTAGTTTCCCRTCTTTGAATTGAAAATCTGTGTACTGAATTTATTTAGCTTGCTCTCTCCCACTGTAATTTTAAAGTTAATTGTATTGTGGCTGCTACTACAGAGCAACTCTCCCACTACTATTTCTTGAATGAGGTCCTGTGCACCATTCAAGACTAAATGCAGAATGGCATCTTTTCATCACTTTCTGCTCTAATGTTTTATATTCAGCTCCTTATAACTTGACCAAATGCTAAGCGATTGAGCTGAAATTTTCCATGTCAGACGCCTGCTTGGTTCAGCTCTTTCTGAGAATAAGACTAGCAGAAAATATGTTACAAAATATGTTTGAGACTTTTGTTTTGAAATATTCTATATCCCCAGGCTCTGAACAGAGACCTGAAATTTCACAGGAGTGAAGGATCAAGGGTGTGCTTTTCTGCCATTTCTTTGGAAATTCACTCAGATTTAACCCAGTTATAAGCCTTTGAAAAAATCATCATTTGCAGGAAAGAGCTGTTAGAACTTAAACACCTAAAACCTCAGAAAATTCCAGCCTCATTGCATGCTTGAACTTAGAGGGCTGACCACACAACTCACACTATTGAGTATATCATCACAGTGCAGCCCGAACCTATTGAAGCTCAAAAGGGCATTCTTTATAATGGCCACTCTTAGCTTGCCCAACACCAGGAGGGAAAACAGGGTCCTTGTCATGTCAATGACTTGCAGGAATCCACAGAGTACAGGAAAGAAAGCTGTCTAATTCAAATACAGAACAAAAACTACATCTACTGGAAGACAGGGAATGGATTGGGAGAAATATGCCTGGCTGTGAAAAGCAAGTGAGTGAATGTCGGGGGAAACTCTGAAGTACGACCCAGAAGAGCTACTAAGTCTGGTTTCACAGCGATTAGGACTAGGATGAGAAGCCTCAAGAGTAAGAGCTAAGGTTAAACAAAAAGAACAGGAAAAAAGGCCATGAATGGGAAAGTGGCAAGATTGGGACAGGGTCAGCTTAAGAAAGGTGAGACAAGGAGGGGCTCGAGCTTGTAAAAGATGGGTAAGAGTACCAGCTTGCATTTTGGTATGTTTCTGACCAGAATCCAGAGTGGAAATCAAGTTTCCACTGAAATATCAGTGTCCCTTTGCTGCATCCCATTGTACAAAATAACAATCATTCATTAAAGATTATCATAAGGCATATATGTCCAACGGGCTGAATTAGGGTTTTATTGCAGCATTGGTTCTAGCACTTCCTAAATCTTGAGGGCTCAACCCCAGAATCTAATTGAACATCTTTTAATATAGCATTTTGGGTGTGGCAGAAGTGGAGGCTGAAGAAGGGTACAGTTGTACTGCTCCAGCAACTGAAAGGAGCCAGGCGGAGCTGGTGAGGAAGGAACAGCCGTGGTACAATTGCTATTGAGCAGAGCAATCTGCCATTGGAGCAACTGGGCTGCACCTCCCCCAAAGGGATCACTTCCACTTTGGAAGCGAAGTAAGAATTTTAAGGAACAAATTACAGAATAACTTGTGGACTTCAAGGAGATAGGTAAAACCTGTAATTACACCGATGCCTGCACAGATCTTGGTATTTCTTTTCTCTAGCTGTCTTGAGGCAACTGATTTCTTTATTTACTTATCTTATCCTTAATTCTTAATTTAATAATTTTTTATTATACTAGGTTTGTATATACAAAAGGCCACCACCTTTTTTTTTCCCTTTGCCATGATAAGTGAATATCAATGTGGAAATGACATCTTTACAGAGATCTAAAGTAATCTGTTGGAGGGTTTTCTTTTCTCTTTTTTATTTTTGTATCAGAAATGAAATGAATTAGAGTGAGGAGCCTCCAGAGCTTAGTTATATCATTTTGAGCACTGATGTTTTTCACAGTCCATGTATATACTACACTTTACAAAGTCCTGCTAAAAATATAGCATAAAGTTCTTTCTAAAATATGTAATAATTCAGTGATTTATATTTTACCAATATGTATATCTTCAATGTAATGCAAATAAAAATGGGATGCCTCCTTGGTGAAGACTTGAGAGAAATAAAATAGCAGCAATGGTTCCTTGACCTTTTTTCTTATTTAAAGATTAAATAGAAACTATATTGCCTCTTTTGGAAGAGCCTCTCTACTTCTTTCCCAGTGGCACAAGAGGTCAGTACAATCACCAGGACCCTGTCATCCTTTCCTTGGTAACAAAAATCCCTAATAATGTGTATGGTTAATAAAATCTAATTGCATAATTCAACTGTAATTTCAGTCATGGTACTTGCCAACGTGTCAAACACATCTTTCATAATATATGCTTCTATGACATGAGCCCCCCCAACTCTATTCAGCTTCCTTATGAATAAGAGTATACACTTTTAAATATACAGTAATTGTAGGCTCTTGTCTAAATCCAGAGAAATTTGGCACACTGCAATAAAGTGAAAGGTCATTTCTCAGTTGCTGCTTCTCTGAAGGTGACATTTATTTGGTCAAGCTTCCTGACACTGTGTAATTCCTTCTTCTATTTATTTTACCACCCTACTACCTCATTAGCCCTTGCAGAAATGGGATTTCTTTGATTGTGGTTTGCACAGAGGACAGAACATATTGATACGCACTTACAGAGTGTTAAAATGCAGACTGTGTAAACCAGAGTATTTAGGGACAATCTGTAAATGTAGCTCAGTGAAGCAACAGACCATAATAGCTTCAAAGCATTGAAAATTTAAGAACAGAATCTATACTGTGGCACAGGACTGTTAGTAAGTTATCTACATTCTTCTGCAAGGAACACATTTGACTTCATCACTCCTAAACTCTTCTTACTAGACAGACACCAGCTCTCACCTTAACCATTCCCAAGACAGCCATTTCAGCACTCCCTTGACAATCTCTTCTTCTACTTCTACACAAATAAATGGGGCCAGAAACAAACTGTACCTGCCTGTGCTTGTGAAAACTACCTCAACCTCACATGGATTCAAAAGAAGCAAGAGCAGGTAATCAGATTTTGCTGTCTAGGGGCAACATTGGGCCACCATCCCAAAAGCCCCATGGCATATGCTGAGCCTTAGACAAATGATTTGCTCTCCTCCTGCCCTCCCCACAAGCTGAACTCCTGCTCCCCTCCTTGGCCAGTGTTGCCAGCTTGAGTTGAAAGACAGAAGGCGACTTTGTGCCACCACAAAGTCCATTCCCCTCTCCCCCAACAATCCAGCCTTCTACCGGGCACAACCCTCACATGGAGCAGGCCTTAACATCCCATCCAAATTTCACCTGAACATAGAGTTTAGACTGGACTTGTCCTGTTCTTCTCCGCTGGTGAGACTAAGCCTCCTTATAACATTCCTTTATTTATTTTTACAAATTATTATGTTTCCCTTCAAGCTTTGCTTCCTTCTAGCCTGAGCATGCCAAAATCTCTTAGTCTCTCTTCATAGGCCTCATTTTTCAAAATTTTGGTATTCTTGTTATTGTCAACTGAACTCTTTCCAACAGGCTGAGGTAATTTTCAAATCTATTGCTCACAACGGAATCAAGCATTGCAAATGAGGCTTGCACAGAACTGTATCAAATGGAACAATTACCTCACTTATTTTATTATAATATTTTAACAAAAATTGTACAATATTAGGCTTTTTAATGACCATGCCTTGTTTTTAACTCACAATTAGACTGTGGCAGGTGTGAGGCACATGAGATCTATAGTTTGCTTTTGTTTAAGTAAAATAAAAAAAGCTGAAGAGTTGGTAGTAATACTTTCCTGTGAAAAATAATGGATCTCAGAGTGCTGGAAATGAGAGCCAGGGTTAAATGTCACAATCAGCTTGAGCAAGGTCAAGAAATGAAGCTCATCAAGGAATACGCAGTTAAGAGAGTAAGCAACTGCCAGGTCCAAGTTGAGAAGCTGGAAATGTCTAAACTCCAGGTGAGCAGAGGAGAGGAGCAAACCGGCCTGAAGCAAGGCCTGGCAAGAACACAGCTGCAACCAAGAGCCTGGCTCTCAGAGGTGATCTGAAAGCCCCTCAAGCTGCAGGAAATACTTGATAGGACCCCCACATAAGCAGCCAYGAAGTGAATTAATTTAGCAGCCAGGCTCCCAGCTCCAGCTGGGGTGGGTTGACTTCCATTAGATGCTAGGGTAACAGGGAGCAGCTGGCATAGGGCTGGCCAGTGCCTGATGGCCATTAGGTGGCCACCTGAAAAAAAAGGCATAATTCTTACATTACTGGGTGTCTATTTATAAAAAGTATTCTTTATTTGGATTAAGTATAAATTTGCATTTAGTTTTTCCTACACTTATGGTCTGAATTTCTTTCTAAGACATGTCAAACAGTAACAAAACAATCTGATCTTTAGCTCTTTTCTTCAATGATTTTCTTTTCTTTCTTTTTCTACTCTCCTTCTCTGCTGCCCCCCTTTAAAATTCCCACGTGTCTAACACTTCACCTCTACATTATCACCTCCTAATTATGTGTAATGCCACATATAGAATCTTTGGTGAAAAACATTGAAAAAGGAAGGAAAGCACAGTGGATAGAGCAAAAAAAAATTCACCATACTTTTCTGTAAATTTACTGTAAAATAAACTTTACTGTAATATAAACTTCCTTTATAGTTCAAAATTGGGTAGGAGGGATAACTGAAGAAAAAAATACTTTCTTTTTCTTATATTTAGGTCTATTCAGAAAAGCAGCCATTTCATACTTCTCTAGTGAGAAATATGGGAAAAAGCTAAAAAATCCCAACAAACCAAAACCCAGAGCAATGAGGAAAAAAATTTCTTATGCTTTCCCCAGAGAGAAACTGAAAAAACAAAGTTTAAAAACAGAAACTAATAACCTGTTGCTTTTTCAACTTTCAAGTAATGGTAAAAAGAAAAGAAAATTTTCCTCCTACAGACTTTTTCCTTTCCAAAAACAGCAAGATAAAAAAAGGAGCTTAACAGCAACTGTCAAATTAAAAAAAATTAAAAGGTTACAAAATTTTAGTATTTCTTAAAAGAGATTCATTTTGACTTTCATGGGAGGGATGGAAATAGAGAATTAAAAAAAACATTTTGGTGGTAAAAGGGAACAACTACCTGCGATCTTTTGTTATTTCACAGAATAGCTTTCAGTGTAATGGAACTTCTAAGGAATGATTGGTCATTTATCTTATACTGGTTTGATTCTTATATTCCAGCTCAAAGCTGAAGACCACAGTGTATCATTGCCTTTAAAAGCAAAAGGGGATCTATAGAAATACATTGTAATTGGGAGGCTCAGCTCTACCTATCTTGTCTTCCACAAAATGTCTATCGTTGCAGACATCAGTGGAGAATGCTCAAATGAGGCATGCCACCTTAGAGACTCTTCTGTTGCTTTTTGTGGTTTGTAATATGTAAAGGTTAATTGTTATCCTTTGTATTTCTCCACAGAGACCAAAGAAATGTAGAGGAGTTCAGGTATCTGTAAACACAGAAGTGTTTGGAAACCTGTGGCAAAGGTGGTTATTTTGCTACCCTTACCCTTTCTGTCCTGTAGTTCTCAGCATTGTCCTTTTGACAACATCCCCTGAAGTATTCATAAAATTATTTCACAGGATGATGGAGTGTCACAAAGGCTAATTGACTTGTGCTGCTGCAATGATCCATGGCTGTATACATACAGACAGCATTGTTTCCAGCCAAATGTATACATGCATCTGCAAGTGGAGACTGGGATTTGAATTCATAACCTTTAGCTTCAAAATTCAGGTCTTCAACCAGAGAGTTAAAAGAGCAGCTGCAGTCACAGAAAAAATGCTGCTATTCATGAGCATGTTTATCCTGCTGAAGTAAAGRGTAGCAGTGCATTTTCACTTTGGCCAGAGTGACATATTTCTCAGGCAAATCTACTTCTGGAAAACCACCACAGTTCCTTTATGGTTTTCAGAGTAGCTGTGCCTGCCTACTACTGAACAGCGAATACTGGAGTCAGACTGAGCTGCCTCAGTATTTCCATCTCTGTGCCTCAGGTCCGTGTCTTCTCCTTGAACATCCTACTTTTTCCCCCCACATTTTGTTTGGCTTGTCTATTAGCTGGAAATGCAGTTTACCAGTATATTAAAAATGAGCMTGAGGTGCACTACTCCCAATACCATTACTGACATTTGATTAATAGTGGGAACATGTTCACAATTGCAGTAATGTATCAGATCCTAGTAATGTTTCTAAGCTTTCTGTCTAGCCTAATACTCTGGTCTAAGGAAATCCTTTAGGATTTAAATAGGTATTGAGAGGATTTTCAGTGCTTATACTTTTTAATTTTATAATTAGGGATGTGGAAGGATGTTTGCAAAAACTTTCTGAAAGATTACATTAGCCAAACTGCCTGCTGAGTCAAGACAGCCTCACCTGCCACACCATCTGAATAAGAAAACCTATAGATACAGAAGCACCCCTGATTATCTTTGGTAATTTTTTTCAGAAACCAGGAGAACTATTTCTACTATGTAAGAAGTGCTTCAAATATTCTTTAAAAACTATTCACAGCATTTATTCTGATTTCAGCACAGCTATACTATGCTTTGGGGGAAAACAGGTTTATCATAAAAACACTTCACAGGGCTAAATGCCTGATGTCCAAGGAGCCAGATCTCTATCCCAGGAGCAAACAAGAGACATGCATTTATCCATTCACTTACTTCAACCCATTTGCACCTCTCTGCACGGCCCAAGACCCACCCTTGAAAACAAGATGCCCCCATTTGTCAGTGTGGAGGCACAGAGATGCCTGCTTTAAGTGCTCTCAGTGACCTCCATTGTGGTGACATGACACAAGGTAAAACAAAATCCTTAAGCCAGTTCAAAAGAGGTGGTGCCATTTCTTTCATGCTTTCCTCAATGTGGCAGTTAGAGACTAAGAAGGAAAGAAAATTTAATGTGTCTTTCTGGCGTGGAGTACTGTATAACCAAACCAGAACCCAGGTTATGCTGCTGTAACATGACACAAAAACATCAGAAATGAAACATGAATCCACATCTTATTTAAACTGCTGATATAGCTACAATTGTGCAAGATTTTAGTGCTGAACAGAGGAAAGATAGAAGAAAATTAGACAGGTAAAAATCAGCATAAATAGAGACCCATCCAAAGTAATCAAATCCTTTCAAAATTAAAAATGGATTGTATACTGATTTTTCTATTTTGCAAACACAGAACAGCTACAGTTCTTTTAAAAGCACTCAAGGAGATGAGTCAGATTTCTTCAGAATGTTGGTGTTTTTAATAAAAACACCACTGTGTGAAATGCATATATCTCTGTTTTGCTTTCTCACAGTGTAAGTGCAGAATAACAATGATGAAATTAAGTTGCACTGACTAGCTTTTATTGCCTTTCATTTCTAAATAACCCAAAGCATTTTATACATCAGAAGGGTCAGTAAGACCAGGAACTCAGCAACTGTCAGTGTGAAGCTGCACGTAGTGACAGTAAGTTGCTGAGGCCAGGAAGTGTAAATGCCATAGCCAACTGATACTGAAATTTATGAAGATAGAATTTAATTACCTAAAGGCGCTTGGGAAGTAGCTAGGACTGCTGCTCTTACAAAGAACCTTTATCTGCCCAAAATGTCACCTCTAACAGCACAACACACTTGACAACTAAGAGTGTCAGATATTTGCTGACTCCTATCACTTCCTTTTGTGCATTTACATTTTGTGAAGCTTTACCATTCAAATATAACCCTTTTCCAGCTTAATGAAATCCAAGTTCATCACAGAATCAAGGTGGTACTAGCTCATAAATCTATCATTTTGGTTCTTTTTTCCTCAAAAGAAGGGCAAGGGGGTCTATTTGTGCCTAACACCAATTACTATGTTCACTACAGGATCAAATATTTTGCTGAGGTATTTTCTGAAATGTGCTGCCTATCTCCACTCTGCAGTGTTTTTTGGCTCTTGGCTGTCTGTTGTCAACAACTAATAGTACTGATGCATTGTATAGCTCATCTATAATCATTGGGAAGTGTAGCTAAATACCAGCCTAAAAGATATGAAAAAGAAGTTAAAATGGGGGGGGGGGAGAAATTGCAAAAGGAAAAAAAAAATCAATTTTAGTAATAGCTTGACAATTACAATTAAATAATCCAAAGCTCAAGCTGAGCATTTTTGTTATACACTGAATGAATGATGTTTGTACTTTGGAACCTTTAAAATATTTAAGCAGAGAAGAAATGAAATGAACTGCAACCAGTTAAGGTCATCCATTTAGGAAAAAATTGATGAAATTAAAATGAAAGAAATAAATTTTCAAACAGAGATACTAAGGCTTCATAGAGATGTATTATTCAAAGCAGAGGAACATGTGTGACCTCTAGTCTATTACATAATGGAGAAATGAAACAAAAGTTCAAATGAGCCCGAACTATAGGCAGCAAAGACAAAGAGGGGAACATGGATTAACCATTCTGTAAGCCAGTGCTTCACTTCCAGKGTACTGAGACTGGACCCCAGTATTAAAACATTCCACTCCCAGAGTCAGCTATTGGACCCAACTATTATGTTGGGCTTAAAGACTTTGGAACGATCATGGATTTTTAATTACAGATTGATTTTGTGACTAGCTGAGTTTATTCCTCCTCAGGCTGGTATTTAAAGCAGAGGTGGACCCAGACTGCAGAGTTCCAGTGTCTGGGCTTCCTCCAACTCTGGAATCGTGACTGTGTCCTTACATGTCCTTTATAGAAAGGCCTGAAGTCAGGACAGTGTGGACTGCCTGAGGTACAATGCATCATGCTTCTCTCTTTCCATGGTCTCTCTCCATGGTTCCCTCTTTCTCTCTGCTGGCTTATGGGCCACCTCCTCCTCATCCATCTCTGCTCCATCAGGACTTATTTACACTTTGGGCATCTTCAAGGGAAGTGGTCTAAAACTCTGGCAACAAATTCTCCTTTTCAAAATTTCTTAAGGCCAGAGGTATTTCTGACAGGGTTTATTATAAAATAGGGTTCTGCAACGATCACAACTCTTTTGTATCTAAGGTACTTGGGATAAATCTCTGCTAAATGAAGAAGTAGCTGTCTGAAACAAGAAGTATCTTTAAATCCCAGTGAAATCAGTGGAGGAGTCAGAGACATCACTCTTTTGAAAAATTAATTTCCACCTTGCAGAGGCCCCTTGCCTCCAAGCTCAGCATTCTGATGTAACTCCTGTTGGCCGAGGGTATTCAAGATACAGCCAGCAATGCTGCACCGAATGTAAGGTTCTGAACTGTGCTTCAGGGGCCAGGCATCAAAATGTTAAGTAACATGATGCCAAAGCTCTTTCTTGGACATAGCATAGCCTCTCTAGAGAAGATACTCAAAAGCATTTAAGATATCAAGAAAACAAGTGTCACTGGCAGTTATTTGTGATCTTAAGTCCTCTAAATGTTTTTGATCATCTTCCCATTCCTGCTTAGTTGTAATTACTCCATTTGAAAATATATGTCTTTGCATTTGCAGAACAACTATTTATTTCTAAATCTCAAAGCTTCTTCCAAAACTAAGCATAAACATTATTACAACGGTCCTAAGTGAAGAGATAGGGACAGTTTACAAATGAGACACTCCGGTCTAGTATCAAGGATTTAAGTGTAACCTATGATACTCATTTTCTGTTCCTGGCACTGCAACAGTACTTCCTTAGTGACTTTTGGCAAGATGTTTAGTTACCTCACTGGAAAATGGGGATAATAGCATGGATCTGATCTTTTGGAAAGGGTATGAACACAGTCCTGGTAAGGCTTATGGAGGACAGAGAATTTCAGTAGAAGAGCTGAGATCTGAATTGTGGGCTTGTGCACTATACTTCAGGAGCATTTTGGAAGAGAAGGACCATTAATTAGATCCTAGAGTTCTCTTTCAATTTTCAGAAGTATTTTTAAAACAATTTTTTTTGGGGGAAAAAAGGATCAGATAGCCTGAATCTATTCTCTCTCAATACCTTTTTCACTGATTGGCATGAACAACTGAAGAGACTCTTAAATTATAAAAATAACCACTATTTTTTAACAAGTCAGTACCCTTGCCTTTTATTGATGTCTTGCATTTCAATTTTTAGTAGCATAATTTTCAGGAATACAATGAAATAGGAAGTGCTTAGAAAAAAAAAAGTAAAACAATGATCTTCAGGCAACAATCTCAAAAAGTTTTCCCTCAAATTATGCAAAAGTTTCAGAGCACATTTTAGTTGTCAATATATTTTACCCTAGAGGCTGAAAATATGACTATTTTCCTTTTCCTTATCTCATTAATCAAGGGGGATTRTATAATATGAAGAGTGTAACAGAGTATTTCTGTGTAACGAACTAAAAAAAAAGACTGAATTTCTAGTCTGATTGACTAGAAAGCTGTTGCTGTAGTTCTAAAAGAATGTTTTTTTCCTCTTGAGTCAAAATGAATTTTTGTTTGAGATAACTAAGACTGGCCATATTGATCAAATCAAAGGTCCATACCACCAAGTATCTTTCCTCCAGCAGAAGCCAATAATAAATGCCTAAGGAAGTGAATAGGATGGGGCAAACATAGAATGATACAGCCTCAGTATAGTCCTGTAGTTTCCACTGATCTATGATTCATGGACTTTCTTGAAGTAGAGTTAGTATCTTCATATTTGAAAGTCTCTGATAGGTTTTCCTTTCTTGAAGATGTCTAATTACATTTTTAATGTATATAAACTAGTGAGATTCACAAAATCCTGTAGCAATGATCTTCACAGTTGAATTACAAGTCATGTGAAACATACTCCCACGATCTTCCTAAATTTCAGCTAAACAACATATGCTGGTATTCGTGGTCCTGCTGAACCCAAAAGAAAAAAACCCGCTTATATTGGTGCAAGACAGATCGGTGTTACAACTGCCCAGAATAAAAACAATCAATATATTTTAATTAAAACCAATCTATTTTTCTCAATATCTTGTACAGGGGATTTATTTGGCAAGGCTGAAGAAGTAAGCTACGTTTTCAAATAATGGAGGAAAAGACTAGAATCAGATAATTTGAAAAACTTGCACCAAACTTATTGAGATTTTTCAGAAAAAAACTGCTATGCCTTCAGCGCAGACAGAGAAATTTTGTAGTCAACATAATTTTTAAAACTGAGCTAAATATGTGTGCTGGGGGAGGGGATAATAGAGCTTTCTATTAATGGAGAGCAGTCTGGCTGCAGCCTGAACTGTGGTGTCTTCCCTCCCCATAATCATGGCATTAATTACTGCATAGGTCAAATTATGTTTCTGTTTGAAAGACTCTGGCAATTTATGTGAATCAGAGCATGCATATTTAAATATACTGTATTTCCTTGGATGGGCTTTTATTTTGGTTTGATGCATAGGGGCTAGTAAGTTAGTTTTTCAGTGAAGACTGCTCTCTTTTTTCTCTCCTGCACAATGGCAGTCTGGTTCTATAATATATAGAACAAGCACACATTAATTGAATCTGAGGGCAAGTATACTTCCTCCTTTGACCATATGGACAGGATTTTTCTTTAAAATAAAAAGGGCGAAAAGTGACTGGAACAATGCCCAAAGGGGAGAATAAAGACAGACATTTAAAGGTGAGCTCACTAGATTTATAATAGCAGGGGACACTATCATCCTTTCCAGCCAGCTGCACAGTTAGCAGTAATGCTTATATCACAGCAAAGGCCCAGGAGATTCTTCTTTAGAAAATAATGGATACAGCTATTAATAAACTGGGGAAGCTGCAGCAATCCATTTCAGATATTGATAATAAATTACATTTTTCAGATATGAGATTACATAATCCAGACAGGCAATCAGAAAAGCATCTTTTGTGTATCAGTGTTGTTCAGAACAGCTGCTCTAAGAAGTTTTAAGGAATTAGAGTGCTTCTCCAGAAAGACTAGCCAAGCACTTTGGACAAAAATAATACTAATTATTTAAGCATATAAGAAGCCTGAATGAGGTAGTAGCTAAGGGCTAAGGACAGAAGGTGCTGCTTCTAATAATAACCCAATCCCACCATTTGCAGGAACAGTTTGTGAAATGGCTTTGAATGTATCAGAAGACACCAGCAAATTAGGAAGAAGTAGAGAAAACATCAACATATTGCAACACAGTACAAAATACTTGGCATCACACAGAACATCACTCTTCTACTAATTTTTCTTTGGTGGAACTACAGGTTCAGTATAAATTAATGGTGTATTAGACATTTATATGTGCCACTAACTGATGTACTAAGTTACAGAGCTTGTATAGCATAATTCAGTAAGGGAGGATCACCTAAAAGCCCTTTCACAGCAGGCATCTGTATCACCTCTACAGGGCCAGGAATGCTCTATCCACTGGAAGCAAACCCAATCAAGACAAGCTGTCTTGGTCATTTGTAAAGCCATTGTGTAAAGCATTAGCTTACTCCCATGTGTAAGTGGATATAGGAATTCTGTTGTCCAAATATTAAAATAGGAAGCACAATGGGGAAACAGGAAATAAGCTTGAAAATCYCAATATTGCTAATCCTAAACACATTAAAAAATACCATGAGTTTGTCTTATGACTTACGGTACTTTGGCACCCTGTGATACTTAAGGGCCCTGGTTTACCTTCCGGTGTTGAGACAAATGGATTCAGTGTTTTAAAATTTTTCTCAGTCAAGAAGGTTAGACATTTAATTTTTTTGTATAATGATAGCAAATATCCTTGTATTACCACAGCTATGGGAGCTGAGAGTTGTAAAAGCCCCTAAAAACCATGGCCTTTTGATAAGGTTGTGAGGGTTGGTATCAGCAAACTCCAAAGACATTTCTGAACCTTCTATAAGCTCCCTCTCTTCCTCCTCTAATTTTCGACTATGCCTATGGTACAACAATTCCCACTGAAGCCAACAGAAGTTAAGAGCCCATTACTTGAAGTGTTCAGTGCTTTGTAGGATCAGATCCTAAGCAGGGCTAACAAATCAGTACAATCAGAGTGATTTTTTTTTTTTAATGTACCTTTTTAACTGTATAAGAATCTTTAACACCACCTTTTAAAAAATGACTGACTCTAAGAGGATAAGCATAATACAGCAAATTTGCAAAATTCCCTGACTCTCTGGCACCACAGATTCAAGTCTCAAGGTCACTGAACCTTTCACCTTTCTCAGATAGATAAGATGACTACTGCAATATTTAATACGAGATAAACCACACAAACATTTGACTGGATTTGACCTCTAAGGCAGCTTACAAACGCAAGAGCTTGTGTAACCTGAACCTTGGCAAGGAAATGGATATTTCTGCATTATTCCCTAACTCCAAGAGCTGGAGATTTCAGAATCATCAAATATCAGAAAACATGTGCTAAAATGTTAGTCAACAGTACCACTAAAGACATTTCTTTAGATATATTCTCTAGTGTCTATGGCCATTCACCCAAGTACTGAGTACGGGTTGAGTTCTAGCTGTCCGTACATCTGCTAAGCTCCAGTCCAGAAGTGGCTACACACCAGAGGGAAAGTGGTGACTATGTAAGAACATAGGAATAGTTGTACTAGACCAGATAAAAGGTCCTTCTAGCCCAGTTTCCAGTCTCTGACAATGGCCAAAAGTAGATACCTAGGAAGCACAGTAAAAAGAGAGCAGGTCTGTACTTGTAATGGAGTGTATACTTCCACAGACTATTCTTCTGCCTCTGACAATTTATCATTTGGACTTTCCTTGAGCCAACAGTGGTTTCTTTGTGTTTCATAATCTTGTACTCTCTCCTTTGAGCTCAGGTAAACTTTTAGCACCCACGACCTCTATGCCAAGTAGTGCCACAAAGCTTATCTATATATTACATGAAGAACTAACTACTTCATTTTGACTCACCACCTGTTACTTTCCTTGCATACTACCTAGTTCTTGCATTGAAACAACGGGCAATCAACCCTTACTCACTCTTCATGCCAGTCATGATTTTACAGACCTCTAATATAGCCCCTCCCAGACAGCTCTTCCAGACCAAAGTGTCTTTAAGTACTTGGACTGCTTTATATACCATTAATTGTCATCTCTGGTTCTCCTGTATCTCCTCGGCGGGGAGGCATTCAGGTTGCTGGCACTCCCCTGGTGTACGTAGCGACCCACTAGTGTGCTCCTGCTGTGGCAGAGCAGGACGCGCGCCCACGGCGGGCAGGAACGACCTGGGCAGCCACAGGAAGTGACAGTTGGGAGCCGGCTCCGACCGGTCGGACCCGGAGTGAAGCGGCCCCAGCCGCCTGGGCGCAGGGAGGGGCTGTTGCAGGGCAGACATCCCTCCCAGCAGCCAATCAGGGAGGGCATGCTGGGGGCAGGGGCCAACCAGGGTGCAGGGGGCGCCTCCCATGGCCAATCAAGGTGCCCGAGGCAGCGGCAACAGAGCGCAGTCTCCTGGGAGGGGAGGAAGGGGCATGGCCTCAAGGCACAGCTGTCCTCCAGGAGTACRGGAGGAGGCCTGCTCCGGAGCCTGGAGGCTGGGGAAGGCAAAGGGCAAAACCCTCAAAAGATGAAGCATCGGGCAGCCAGGACACCAGAAAGCACTGGGCGGCAAGGAAACCAGTGTAAGCATCAGCTGGCGAAGAAACCAATACGTGATTGAGCAGCTCACCCCAACAAGCCCCGGGCCAGCTGGCCGCTGCAGTGCACTCCTGATCTTGTGATACCAGGCTTGTGTTAACAGGCAAATTATTTTGAATTCCCCACTTGCATTACATTGGTTTTGCCTGTGACAGTTTCTTTTCTAATAATCCCTAATGTGTGCTTTGCTTTTTCTTTTTTTCATCTGCTACCGCATTGAGCTGAATAGCCCTAAGATCCTGTTCTTAGGCGATAATGGTTGGCTCAGAGACAAGTGTTTGGTATATGAAAGCAAGAGGGGTTTTCTGTTCCATGTACGTCACTTTATCTGCATATAACTTGGTGATATGGCAAATACCCTTTCTTTTTGGTCAGACAGATATGAAAGCATAAGGGTTTTTCTTCCTCTAGAAAACACAACCAGAGAGGAAATCCAGATAGCCAAGAACATCAATCTCACATGACTTTGCTGTTTAAGTGTTGGCCTGGTGACATTTCATGGCAAACCCAAGGTTCGACTCCACTGAAGGAGAAGGGCAGGAGAACAGGGGAGGCCGCAGGGGCCAGAGGACAGCCGCAGCTGGGGCTAAGCTCCATGCACTTCCCAGTTCTCTYCTACCAGGATGCTAGATTTTAACACAGATTCTGTGCACATATTTCTATTCGCATAAAGTGCATGTTAACCTTATCTTCACATGTGACGAGGTTTCTCACAGTGGCTAAAGTCACAAAGGAAAGCAAGCAAGGCCTGAGGAAAAACACTTAAACTTGTCTGCCAGCGTAGCTGAGGCTGTGGTCGTTCTCATGTAGTTGAGGCACCAGTAGTTGCTGTCATTTGCATTACTGCATCATCCAAACCTGCTCTGTTTGTTCAATAATAACTTCTGTTATCTGTTGGTAAGGGCACAAATGGCTTGTCTACAGCTGAGGTTCCGGTAATGCTAAACATAGACCAATGAGAGTGGAAAATTGCCAAGTGTACACAATCTAAAACAACTGCAGAAAATAATCTACTGAGTTTCAAAAAACTTATGCAAATCATTCCTATTTCAGAAGCAGAATTTTTTTTATGAAAATATTACCATTTATTCGCATATACTTCAGGGTGCACTTCAAATGTCTCTGAAAGTCCACGTCAAAGATTCTTGTTTTAATCCAAATTTCCTCAAAGTAGCAACCAAATTTAGAAATTGCCTGTAAATTGTGGGAGACGTGGAGATTTTTTTCCTCCTTCTGTTGTGGCATCAACAGAAACTATAAAGGAAAAAAAATCAAACTGCATGGCTAGAACTAACATTCTCATCTTAACCAAGAATTAAACAACAAAGAAATGTGTCTTGTTTAGCATGATTTAAGGAAGCTTCTGGAGAAGTTAGGATCACTTCAAACCACAGTCTTTGACTAAGAGGAGAAAAAAAAAACACTACTAAAAAAAGTTTTAAGACAGAAAGTACTAGATGCAAATTAATGCAGTATTTTGATATGTTCTTAACACTTTACTTGTTTGATAAAAAGAAAAAATAAGTAGCAAATCTTTCATTTCCACTATTACAGCATTTGTCTATACAAATCAATTAATTTTTGTTCCACTTAGGGCCTAACAGAGACCGCGCTGTCTATACTAGCAAGTAGCAGGAAAATATATGTAACTGTCTGTGACTGAGGCTATCTAATCAAGAACATATTTTTGCTACTGAAAACAAGTACAGCAATAGATTTTTATCTAGTCCACATTTTTTTAAGAATGGAAACTATGGTACACTGTAGATCATGCTTGATTATGATGAACTGGAATAAAYTTCTGTTCAGGTTTTTCCTAAATGATTGTCAGTGAAGGTTGTTGTACCTAGTTCTTACTGCAGCTACACAAACTCTTCCATGTCTTATTTCAAGTTGGCTCAAATTTTTTTGTGCACACCACTTCACACTACATGATTCAACATTTAAAAGATGTGGGATCAAACTAATGTATTGGGTTTTTTATATTTACCTTGATCCTAATCAGCACAGTCCCAAATCTGAAAACACTTGACTTAAAGCATGCAAATAGTCACAATTACTTCAGAGGGAGTACTGACATATTTAAACACATGTGATTTCAGGTTCAGGAACCTGGTGAGTTTCCACCAGCTCTTTGCCTGTGCATCCTACCAGGATACATTGGCTGCAGAACGCTCCTSCGGACTAAGGTGAAATCCACAGGCTAAATAACTGCTTGCAAGAGGGATAAATAGAATCAACTTGCCAGAGGTATTCTTTGTGTCATACTACTGTACACAAAATGGTTTGACAACCTGTGCCTTCAAAAACAACAGGTCAAGGTGGCTAAGATCACTTCCTTCAGTCTGACATCATCAGGTATTAGGTTTTATTTTCATGACAGAGGCAATGACCTAGATTCTGATGCAAAGGTTATTTACATGTAAATGTTACATATATTACTAAAGTTACAGGAAGTTTTAAAATAAAAATTAATAATGCATAGTAATGGCTCCCCATACATGTCTAATGAAGAACAAGTTGCCCATAAGACCCACTGACCTTGATGGCAGTGACAATAAACTGCTGTTGCTATCGTCCAGGCTGACAAGGGGACAAATAGATATAGCTGGCAGCAAGTTCCCTACTCTCTTCTTGTTGCCAATAAGCTTACACCAGCTGGGTATTACTGCTGAATACGGTAAATGCAGTGCTTTTATATACATACTTTCATAAATATAAATACACACACACATGATTACAGATACATACACACACATATACAAACAAAATATGCTAGATGAGGGTTCCTTGGCCTTGTAGAATTTGCAGACCTCTCACTGACTTTTTCCAAAATACACAGCTCTCAGTTCATTGCTTTCATTAATTTTACCCAAGCAGAACTTTCCTTTCACTCTTGCTTGGACTATTTTGTCAGCTGAGCTTCTGCGCGGGCTTTGTTCCAGCCAAGGATAAGCCAATTGCAATTTAATGTCATACCTTTTCATGAGCTGCTATTGTATAGATTATTAACTACATTTATATCAGTGGAAGAAGTCCAGTATGGTGATTGAGTCCCTGAGACAGTAGGAGACAAGGTATTCCTAAGTTCATTTTTATTGCACTCCTTACTGGAGAGTGATGAACTAATGTTGGAGCTGATGTTGGGATAGGCTCCAGCTCTTCTCCTTTAAACATATTTCAAATGATAAGAAAGAACATTTCCAGCCCTTTGTTGCTATGGGCTTCTTAGGCCAAGGTTTCATTTTGAAATCTTTTGTATTACATCAGTGACTGACATACTAGACTTTTTGCTCTGTGGGGTTGGGACTTAATATTCTGTGCTTTGCTATATTATTTTAAGCCTTTTTTCCTTATGAATGAGCTGGTTATGGCATTGTTAATAAAGTGATGACACCACAGAACTGTGCTTCATTTTCCCTATGTTACTTATTTTGCATGCAAGAAACTATATATACTAAAAATGAAGAAAAAAATCCACTTCTAAAAATTGCATTAGGATGTTCAGTTAAAACAATGCTCCTTTTAAGAAACGGGATGATGATAATTTTAATATGATGGCAAGATCTGAAGCAGTTAGTGATCATTTGATTTTACAGTGCCTAATATTGAGCTAAATATTTTAGTGTAGACATGCCACATTTTAATGCAGACATTAAATAGACACGTTTCCTACCCTAGTCTTAAAATGGAGAAGGGAAAGATGACTCTGAAAGAGATCTTCAGCAGTTCAGAGGGGCATTTAGATGAGTTGCTTTCGTGAATGTTGAACATTTTGTACCTCTGGAAATCCTTCCTTTCATAAAACAATTGTGATGTTTTTCAAGTATTTACAAATCTTAATAATCACATAAGTGTATTTTATTTGGGTTTCGCTTAATGGCAAATCAACATACTTAGTCCTGATACATTTAAGAATATGTTTTGAGGAGAAAACAGAAGGAGGCAAGGGTAATGTATGGGCAAACAGGGTCAGGCAGCATGAAAGTAATCCTGGAGAAGAGAGTTCTAGAGTGGAACCAGCTCAAGTAGTCAGGAGCACAGGAGAGACAACCTGGTGCAACTGGGCCCATGTTTTCCCTCTCAATAAGCAGGGTTCAAATGCAATGTGAATCAGTGAGCAGAAGCCTCAAAATATTTACACGCATCCAGACAGAGAAAAAAAGTTCACATCCATAATTGACAGACATTAAAAAAAAAAAAATCAAAGCAAAAGCTGAAGCTGATTCTTCAGCACAAGCTGAATTTAAACCAGGGCTGACTGCATTTGAAGGCTGAGTTCAAAATTTTGCTCAGCTCTAGTTAAAGTGTAATCTGAATAATCTGACAGATACCCTCTTTTCATTACAACTCTGTGCTGAATCATTCAGTTTGGGGGAAAAGCATGATTCTGGCATCATATCTTAAATTACAAAAATTATGAGATTACTCTTATAATGTAAAAGGGTAATATCAGGCTTATTTAGTAATCTCCATAGTTTGCCCAGGATATTGTTTGTCCAGGAAACATAGATATTGCAATGCTTAAGATCCTGTGTTTTCCAAGTCTTACAGCAGTAGTAGTCTTATACCTGTCTTCTCAAAAACTCCCTGGAGCGTGTGTAACCTTGTTAGCCTTCTTCTCCACATTTTACAGATGGAAAAACTGAGGTTGTCAAGGGTTCAAACTTGTTAATGGCATAAATGAGTAGTTCTCAAACTATGATCTACGTATGAGTAGTTGTATGTAACCTGCTTCTGAATGGTAAATGATGAGAAGTTGCCACTGACAATGACTGGACCCTCTAAGGACCCTCTAAGGATCTAAATGGCCCAAGTAGGACTCCCACAATTTGAGAGTTCTGCTCTAAGAAATTTGCCAAGTATCTCTTGGGCTTCATGCAAAGAACACTGAAATAAGTGGTATCCTTTCCAAAACTTCAAGTGGGTTTGCATCAGGCCCATCAGAATTTAGTCAGCAGAGCTAAGAGTAGGCATTAGGCATTCCTAAATCCTGTTCATGCAGCCCTGCTCACATTGTACTCTGTAAAGAAGTACTGGATAGACGAAAAAGGAGACAAAAAGAAAAAAAAGACATTATATTTAATTCCACATAACAAGAGAATCGTTTATGGTGAACACATAGATAAACATATAATTCAAGTATTAATATGGGGCAAGATAAACACTTCTCGAATCACTGTAAAGGGTGCAGTTAGCAAACCCTAAATTAAGCTGTCAGCTATGTACTTTTTCCAGTGTTACACAACACAACCGTAAGAGGCAAAACACTTAGCACTGCTGCTGTTAAATAACCAGATACATAGCACATGAGTTTTAACAAACTGCATTCCATCATCCTAAAAATGGATGTCATTTTATTCCTTAGCCTGTGAGTCCTCCACTCAGGAACAGAGCATTGCTAACAAGAGGCACTCCGTGGTATGAGACAACAATCCTTTTATGTCATGGATTTCTTTTATTATTGATGGCTATGTTTGGGTGGCATTGATCAGAACCGGTTTCTCACTGACCACAGTGCCAGAGCTTTAACAGGAGACATGCTTATACTTGATGCCAATCACACTGTCCCTCAAGCAGTTCAAAGGCACATTCTTTCCTTGGATCTGAATGATTAAGAAGGGCATCTGAAATACAGCTATCACTGCCACTGCACTCTCCAAGTGTTGCAATGTAATGAAACACTTTTAGGCACTAGAAACAATTCTATCTCTATAAAAAAGGTAAGCACATTCCAATGTCTAAAATCAATCATCAGCTACCAGGAATAGATCATGACTGAAAAACTATTGCTTATCCTTCTCAGTTTCAGAATAGTAACTCTACTGTAGGCCTGTCCCTAACTTGTATCACTGAATGGGAGGGTCAAAACAAGAAAGCTTAGAGCATCAACATATTTTTCTTGGTGCTGGACCTCCCTCTACTAATTAAAACTTCTTTCAAGATCTCTCAGCTGGCTTTTGAGCTCCATGCAGAGCTACTGCAGCCCTTCCCAAAGGAAATTTTAGAATGCACCAGATGCAAAAAGATGACTGATAATTCCAGAACATTTCTAATTGAATAAAATACATGGTTGTTAATAATATTTAATTACAGAGGATATCGCTGAAATTATATTACCTCTAGAAGAATGCACAAATATATAACCAGGGCCACATTTTAGCACTGACACACTCCTACCCCACTTCTGTTAATATGATCAATAGGACATTGACTGATAGGTCTGCACTGGACTGTTTCCTAGGCACTGGCAAGCTTGTGCTATGGCTGCTACTTTAATTTCAATCTATACACAAGGGAGGGACTCAAATGATTTTAGAGGGTGTAGATGGGCTCATTCATTAGTCTGGCTTCATAAAAGCTTATTCTACTGCAAACATGTAACTGGCTGCACCTATTCTAATGTAATTAAAAGCCTGCATAAATCAATGTCACAACAAGTATCTCCCTTCACATACCCACTAGCGATCTTAGCCCTCAGGAAAGGGCTTTCCCTTACTGTAAAGTCACAACATCTGGTTAGCCTCCAGTACAGCAGGCAGCGTGGGCCAGTAGCCTGGGCAGTTCAGTGCCTTCTAGCGCTCTCTAGCATCTCCAGGCTTTTGCAGCATTAGATGCTGCTCAGGCTTGCTTGTCTCCACACTCCTGGCAGAACGGGCAGTGCTGATATACCTGCATCTCTCTGCTGTCCTGCTTCAGACATCTCTGCTATTGTTAGGGCAGCAAAGAGGCCCTGTCGCTGCCTCCAGGCACTTTACAATGACAATATATTTTCATGTGGTAAGTCCCATTATGCTCTTTTTTGAAAAGGGAGGAGCTGGGTCATGAATGTTTAGGTGGCTTATCCAAGGTTACAGAGCACCATCAAAGTGGTAATTCTGGGACTAGAAGCAAGGCCTTATGTAACTCTTGGGGAGAGCAGCATATTTCACTGAATCATACTGCCTCCCAACCATAAATAATGATACTTGGATTCAGCAATTCAGATCTACGAGCTATTTTGTCCCTGACTGATGGGTAATGAAATCAACTGCTTTTGTCCTCCAAATCCTGAAGAGAAATAGGGTATATTTCAAGCTTACTTTGTGAGTGAGCCCATTGTGGAACAGATAACAAGGTGGTGGTTCCCAGGAAACTTTTCATTATAAGCTTAAATGTGTAATTTTCTGGAGGCATGCATATAATATTTAAAAATAGAAACACCAAGGAAGCACAGACTGGCAAAAGCACACCATGCAAAGCAGGACTAGGTCAAATGCATACATCCCAATTTGACAACCAGCAGCTCTCCAAAAAAGCTTCTGGACTTACACATTAGATAGGGCAATGTGGACACTTTTGAAGATACTCTGTCAGACACATACAGATGGCTCCCAAAGCACAACGCACTCAGTATTCAGGTTCATCCATTACTTTCTTCACAAATAGCACCCCATTCTGCTGTTCACCAAGGTGAATGAGGGGAAGGGCACAACATCTACTATACACCTTCCTAGGGTTTCTGTTTATCTTAACTTTTTTTTTTTATTATTGTTTTATAGTCTGGAGCATCTCAGCAGGAGATAAAGAGGAAAGATGGCTGAGGAATTAAATTATCTATAGTGCTGAGCAAGCCTAATTCAGTCCATTGTGATTTAAATTTGCCACCTGACATAATAAGGTAGAAAAGGTTATGTCACTCTTCAGCTTAAAATGCATCTGTCTAGGAAGCCCTAACATCCCTCATTAAAAGGGATAGTGCATGACCTAGCACTGAGGTTAATACTAATATGTTCCCCTGGAGCCATGACTGTGGTCCCTCATTACCATTATCCTCTGAATGTTGTTCTAAACACTGGCTCCCTAATTGATAAACAGATTCAGCCAGTTTCAGACCTCAGAGACAAGCGGCTGGAACTGGAGATAGCTATCCTTTGGAACAGGCAAGGAGAGCAACTATTTTTTGCATTAGGTGTCTACAGAACTTTAATCAATCTTCATGTGATGCCAATAGTTCACAGATAGAGCTACAGTGCTCGAAGGAAATAGGTTGTCTTTTCCCACTGTGAGCTGCTATTTCTGAGAAGTATTTGATGTGAGTCTGAAGTAACCATGCAATCTGAATTTGAAAGGACCATTAACCATGAAAAATTAACAAAATACATAGAAATGACTGAGCTCAGATGACCAGTTTTCCAGCTATGACCTTTAATTCTCCATAAAGAGAAGAAGCTTTAAAAAGTCAAATGTCATTCTCACCAATCTGGTTATTTAAACAGAATGGTGAATGATGCTGCATGTGTGGAAGGAATCCAAAAGCAGTTTGGGTGGAAGCAAAATGGATGCAGTTAGAATCCAGACTTATTTAAAGAAGAAGAATCAGTATTTAAGCACATGGCATATTATTTCATGTTTCTTTTACTGTGAGAGTAATGTAAATATGTAACTGCATATTGCACTAAACATATGTATAAATAAAAATAAACTGAATGAAATCTATTTTTCTCAAAAAAAATCTATCTTAGTACTCAACATATATATATTTAGGGGGAGAGAGAGAGAGAGAATGTGTGAGCACATGAGCATGTTCTTAAACAACTTGCAAGCCATATCAAATTACTTACAAGAGACTCAAACGTTAGAGCTAAACTGCAAATATTCCTCTTAATAATTATCCTGTGGCAAAAGCATGAAGCCCAAATTCAACTCAAATGCATGACTTATTTTAGGGATACATACACTCAACTAATTGGTTAGCTCATTTTGGACTGCCTGAACTAGGTACACGCACGCTCATGGACAACTCCAGTATAATGTGCACTCACTGACAAATGTTTGACTGACGCAGGGCAGAGTGAACAGATGAGTTGAACTTCACACCCCAGATATCAATGGACCAGTACTTAAATCCATAGGCAAATAAAATTCACCTCTACAGGAAGTGTTGTTCCCTTACACTATCTCAATTTTATTAAACTCACCAAGATTTGTGTTATCCATCTGACGGTACAACCCTCGCTCTCTGGAAGGCATTGTATATCTGCTGAACAGGAGAACACAACTACCTCCTGAGTTTTTGAAGAAGTAAGGTAACTAATGTTAATAAAGTTACTAACCAGGCATAGGTTTAACTCAAAACTTTTAAACTAGCAATTTATGAGYTCCTGGTCCAACATGCACCTATTTATAAATTGTATGCTCATAGCACCTAATGATTCAAGTCATGGACCACGACCATCTTGTGCTAGTCACTGTACAAGTACATACAAAAGCAAAGCACTTTCCCCAGATAATTGAGTAGAAATGAAGATACAATAGAGGGATACAACATGGAAAGCACAAGTAAACAATGAGAATGGTTGATGTAATGAGTTAGCTTGCAAAAAGTTGATGTGGCATTGGCTCTTCTTCCACATTTCTACCTTCCAAGTGTCACTAAGAATAGCTAAAAATGCCCTAAATTCTTTCCTAAGAGTACTTTTCCAGGTGACCACATGTCACAGAGATGCTACATGATCACAAATGGGAGTATTACATTAAGATCAGAAGAGGAATGATTCATGAAGCAGTGGAACACGTTCTAGAAACATTTGCAAAAAGTCAGACGAAAGGTTGCAAATGACGCTTCTTGGGCAAGAAGATTCTTTGGGTTGACAAACTACACATGTGACTTTAACAACTGGCAAGCATTTAATTTGAGCCTGATTTTCAAACAGCTTATGAATGCCTCTCTCCTGAATTTCTTCCTCAATTTTTGTTTAAACTATCCTGAATTTTACATATGGAGAAAGAACAAGCTTAATTCAGGGCAACTGTAAGCCTTCTGTCAATTCAATTATCCATTTAAGTACTCACTCATTGAAATTAGCCCAAAATGTTAGAGTTGCAGTGCTGCTCCTGTCTATCAGCTTGTGTCCCTGCGTTCTTTGTAACCTTAGGGGTGTTTTATCTTTTGAGAAATGTGACAGTCTGCCTTTTGAGACTGGCCTTGGCAGAGCTCCATAACCAATATATTGACAGATGTAAGATAGCATGGAAAGTGAAGCACTTCACAACTTACGTGTGTCCGTGAAGCTGCTTTCATCTCCCAAACAAAATCTTTTAAAACCATTATGGGACCTTTCAAGCCATTGAGTTACATTAACGGCATCTAACTTTTTTGCAGAGATCTATGAATCTCTAGCAGTATCACATAATACTTCATTCCCCAACATTTTTCCTTTTTGGAAAATATAATAATCATATCAAGTATACACAGGGTAATCTTTACAATGTTTCTTCATTGTCAGAAGAACAGGCTCAAAATGGGGAGAAGAATTAACTTGTAGTACCAGTATTTCTGACATTTTCTACTGAAATGTGAGTTTTATTTCTATATGTAAACTTGAATTTGCAGTTTCTCTTCCTTACATTTTGAAGAAAACAGCTGTTTCACAGCAAATTTWAAAAAAAAGTCACCTCTTAGAATACACTTGTAAAAATTAAATTCAAAATGAAACTAACTGTGGAATCTTACAGGGATCTTCATGAGGTCTATGATCATTTCTAGTGTTGCAGACACATGCAGACGGATCTATCTTGACATTAACGCTTCCTCTTAGGATAATACTATACTGCCTAGCCAATACTGTGTCTTCCTCCTTGTTTTTCCTTACCTGAGTATTACTGTTTCAGTGCCCTGGCATGCGAGTTAGGAAGAGATGATTGTTCAGATCCTGCTGAGAAGCATTTTCTTTTACAATTAAGTTTTCTGCAAATATAATAGAAAAGCAGAAGAGTTATTTCTCATGTTGACAACATTCTTTTCATCCCTTAATATGTTCTTCAAGATCAAACTGTCAAAATGCCAAATAACATGATATTCCAAGTTGATTTTCTTGGATCTTAGGTTAAAGGCACTGAAYCTCCTCAAGGAGTATTTGCCTGCATACTTTAATTTCCTGTCTTTAACCAAAGTCACCAGTCAAATACTAAGACAAGATATTCATTGGACCTTGAGATTTCTTGCTGTCTTACAGACTTTTGAGCRTGTGCTCTTGTATACAAGATTTAAGGATGGTGCAGCTTCAGAATTACACAATAAAATCTTAAGAACATTTTAAATTAGCCCTTAAAATCACTGGCAAATATTTCACAGACAAAGTATTAAATCTGTAGGTCTAGTCTAGAATAAAAGACCTAGATTTTGGTATTGGGTTGCTGTCCTTTCTCTCAGTGAAATAACCATGTGCCCAGCTAACGACAGACTGTATCGCTGTCAATATCACTTTCAAGTTATTAGGACCAATCAGTGTGGGATAAAAGGGAAAAAAGGTGGTCAACAGGCAATCTAGCTTTCAGTTTAACACTCCCTTGAGGATTTTCATTATCCTTCCCTTTTCTGTTCTCAAGGTTAGCTCTAGCTAGACTATTTCGAGCTTTGACTTCCTGGAGCTAATGCACATCCACAACAGCCTTGCTCCTCTAACATCAGCGTGTCCTTCCACCTGAGTAAGCAGCATCCCTTCTTTTGTCTATTATTTGTGACCTTTTCCTGGGTTGAAAGGTCACTCCTGAAGCAGACAGGTTTCACTTCTTATGGTGATTGCAGTGCAAAAAGCAGGCTTCTACCTTGTTAGAAGTGACATCACTGTACATTAAAGACATCATATCTCCTTTCATATTAAAATACCTGTCAATTCTCTGGCTCAAAGGCTGTAAATCTGCCACAATATCCTGTGCTTGGGGAGCTTTCATTATGAAAATATGAAGATAAGCACTCTGCTTTACTGTCAAAAGGAAAAAGTAGTCTRGTAGTAATGAGGTTACTTAAATAAATATACAATTTCTTAAGCATGGATTATTTAATGTGGGACAATTTTTTAAAGTAATCCTTTCTATTTCAATTCCTTAAAAAACTCAGGCTTAAAAAACAATGTAAGCAAAGCATGAATATACAGTCCTGTAGAATTTATTAATGCATACATTTTACACATGCTCATGCAGTAAATCATTAGATTTTCCCTTTGACTTTGGCCCTCCAGCCTCAAGAGAAATGACGTACAAGAATTTAACCTGCTTTTCATCTTCATATCATACAGATACCAAAGGACTTGTATGTTCCGCATGAAAGTGTGACAACATTCAGCTATTATCTATACTACTTTAGAAATTATCTAGTAGCAAAATACCTCCTAAACAGCAAAGAAAAATATAAATATTGATCATTGTGTCTCATGGCATCATTAGGATATTAATAATACCTTGCTATTATGTAATGCTTTTCAACCATTGATCTGAAAGCACTTTAGATGTATCATTCTTCTTGTTTTAGATAAGGGAAACTGAGTCACAGGGCGGTGAAATGACCTGTTGTAACATTTGAGAGCGGCTCAGCAACAGAAGCGAGAACAGATCCTACATCTTTGGACTAGCCTGTCGAATACTTGACTTCTTTATTTCAGACTGGAAATCTGCATCACTTGCTGGTGCACCTCTTAATTGTTCACACAGCATGTGATTATTCATTTGTAATGGGCTGAAACAGATATTTCTTAGAATATAGAAATATCTTAGATATAAAAATATTCTTAGATATAGAAATATCTAATAGAAACAGATATTTCTTCATTATAACAAAAACCTCTCCTCCATTTTGGGAGAGAATACTAATCCTACTGCTATTCCCCATTTCCTTGTATGTGAAATGCTTAGAATTCTCTCCAACTGAGGAAACTTCGGCATGCGAGCATAGTATATGTATTTTCAAATTTCCTCTTTCAAATGACTTACTCCATTGTTGATACTCTACTCAGGGAGCTGAAATGAATGACTCAAGGGTTAATTATGGATGACAAAACCTTTCACCTCCAAGGCATTGATTTTAATGTCTGAACCCTACATCCAGAGACAGAAATATATATTTAGTCTGTGCTGTGTGTATTATGTGAAATCAACTGGTAGTGTCAGATCTGCGTAGACAAGTGCCCAGGTGAAAAACATATGAAAAAAAAGGTAAATGATGATTTGAACTGGGAAGGTGAGCATATAGAAAAATTTTAGAAGCTGAGGAGATGACATAGCTGGGACATGGTCTGGAGAGGCAAGGCCAAAGTATTCTGAATATGTCATGGAGGAAGCCAGAGCATGAGCCTCTCAGTAGAGCTGGAAGTGAAACGGGACCAGGAAACAAAGAAAAGGAGTAAATGGCACATAGTACAGACCGGGGGAGGGTGGCGTCTGTTAACTCTTTTGTCTGTGGGCTCCAAAGGGATGTTTCTACCCCACAGCTTTTAGCTTTACTTCATTTCCAGTCCTGTAGCCTCTCTTGTGGCATTCCATTGGCAGCCAGGCCTCACCCTGCTTCTGTCTTTCCCCACAGCTTGCTTCTTCACCTCCAGTTTCTCTGAAATGCAGAGGGGATTTTCTTCCTCTTCCATGCAGAATGAAGACAAAGTCCTCTGTTTACGCAGAGCAGAGCAGAGCACAGCAATGAGAGCTGTAGTTCTTTAATGATCCAATTCAAAGGGATTTATAACCTGTTTCGAAGCAATACTGCCAACACCTTCCTGGCCACAGAAGCCTGCGAGGACTACTGATCAAGCTTCTGTATCATCTTTCCTCTCCTCAGAAGAACCATTGGAGCCTTTTCAGTTTCACAGTCTTGTCTGTGCTGAGTGGTTTCTTAGCATTTGCCATTGTTTCGAACATCTATGTCCACTTGCAGGGCAAGGGTGCAATTTTTAATGAGAGGTGTCCTGGATAGCTACAGGCACTCTAGACTACTATCAGCTAAACCTTCTAGGTAAGACTAGGTGATGGGAAAACACAGGAGTTGCTTTTATGCTAAAGGTCCTACAATTCCTAGGACTAGTGGAGCTGCACTGATAGCATGGATGGCAGTTTTCCCTGAAAGCTGAAAAATGAAACACAGACTAGTGAGACAGTTTCCCTGTGTCATTCCCCTCTCTTGGAAGATAATGTTCATACCTGTTATCACAGATCTGGAAGAGTTAGTACATAATCTTCAATATCATTTTATATAATTTTTTCCAGTAATATTTTTTTCTTGTAAAAGCAGTCAAGATTAAAGCATGTAGGAGCATTTTCTTGTATGTGTGAACACCAGGGAATCAGAGATGAACACAGCATTTGAGGCTTTTACTACCTCTGAAACTGCTGGCTCCGAGGACTGGGTAACAGGGAAACAGTCAGATCATACTGACAAATCTGTATCTGTACTGTCCTTATTTTTACTAGTGTATTAATTGAAAGATAATGAAGTTAAAAAGACAAGAGAGCTACATAATGTACTCAGATAAAAATTAATTTGTGACTTAGTATGAAACTTAATACCTTTTTTTTATTCCTAACAAGACTGTTCATCATGCATATATACAGTTTCTAGTCCTCCTTTTTGATTTCACCTTTTTTTGTTGTTATCTTATAAAATAATCATATTCAATTTTGATCCCTTAACCTCAGAAATAGTGATTTTGTGGTCAATGGCCAGGAACTGGGGCCACTGAAAAATACCAGCTCATGAATGCCCCAAGAGTGACCTAACATTGACATTAAATCACACTTTTTTTCTAAAGAAATGGAACTCTCCAGCACTCCAGCTAGTAAAGGCACAGAAAGAACAGAATCATTACACCATAATCTCCAATATTTAAATATTTAATAGATTAWTTTTTTTTTATTTCCTGCATTATCAGTAGATTAAATCTTTATGTTTAAAATTACTGAAATCAGGAATATTTGATATTTTTCTATATATATCTTTCCTATTTTCCCCACCACTTCCCAAATATTTTATACTAATAAAAATAGCTTCTTCCATCTAACCAAATTTCTGTTAATTAAATGAACGTGGGAACTGAGCCACTGAGGATATAAGTGATTCACCCAAGGTCACCCTGGAAGCCTCTGGCACAGCCGTATGAGAACCCAGGTATTCTGAGCTACAAGGAACACTGTCGCTTCTGCCTATTTCCAGTATCCTCACAACAGTAACATATGTCAGCAGAGTGAACATTGATGTTGTAGCCTTCACCTGTGGCTTCCAGTCTGGCTAATATCCAAAAAGGCACTCTCCTCACACAAACTGAATCATCTTTGTATACTTATTTGCTCTCTAACATGATTTCATTTTTATGATTTTATTTGCATTTCAGTAACGTCTAAGGAGGTTCTGCATACTGCACAAACATACAAGAGCAGCAACAAAAAAGGTTTGCAACCTCAGAGCTTGAAATCTTGATCTCTCTTTTCGTGTCTTCATTTTCCAGTATTTTGTTATGGCATGTTCCAGAGCAAACTCTTTAAATTTCACAGAGTTATCTACACTTTTTTTATATATATAATGTTGTGGCCTGTGTCAATAAAACTCAATTTGCTACTATTAAACTTATTACTTAAACTGTGCTAGCTGCTTCATCCAGTGAAGTATCACTACCAGGTTCAGGCTTACGTATTCCAATTTCTGGGAGACTGAAACATGTGGATGGAAAAAAACCCACTCAGAACTTATTTTAGGCTTGATCCATAATCCACTGCTTGCTGAAATCCATGGAAAGACTCTAAGACTCTCTTCTGAGGAGCAGCCAACACAAATTTTTCCCATATATGAAGCACCTGTGAAGGTTCAGAGAAATGGAAAAATCAGGTTGAGAGGCCAGAAAAAATCAGGTGCTGGCAGATCCAGTTAGTTCCTGAAAAGAGACTCAGTCTTCATGCCAGTCAGATGATGCTTCTGTCCTGTGGCATCAGCTGGATCCTGAAGTGGGAAGGGTAAGAGCAGGACAGAAAGGTAGCAAAACACTTTTTTATCTTCCTCCTTCATTGAATTTTGGAACAAGGTATGGATTGATTTACCTCACGACTAATTAGAACAGTGTCTTATGTTTACTTCCTCATTGCCCCAGGTCCATGTCAGAATTTCTGGGGATCTGGGAACTAACTTTGCAGATGCTTTACACCAGCAGACCAATTTAAAGTAACCACATTGCAGCCCCTCTGTCTGTGCTTAAACTTGACACTTAAGTTTGCAACCTGAAGTCCTGCATTCGCATCATCAAACTAGCTATGGAAACATTTACATTGAAATGTCATCTGGAATTGATATTCCACACTGGGAAAAAAATAGAGAACATGTGTTTCTTTAAGGTAAATATTTTAAAAAGTCTAAACATAAAGGACTGGGTCCAATTTGATCATATTTTGGATAGAATCTAGCTAAATATTGCAGAAAAAAAATCAAGTGGAGCTTCCAGCCTTTACTAAATGCAACAGAAAGCATAATTTTCATGTGATCTGTTAAACTACATTTTAACATTATTAGCATATTAACAGAAAGCAGGAAAGACAAACATGTGACAAAAGCTAATCATGTCACTTAGTCCGTATTGGAAAGCATGAATATCTTGGGGTGACGAGCACAACATAAGAACCTGAAGAGGACAGGATTTTATTACGCTCTTCTATCTAAAATCTATTGCACAGAACTGGTATTTTTTGACTAAGGTCCAATTCAAAAATGCATTAAATTTTTAACTAAGAACATTGCTGGGAATCAGCAGCTCTGATGATTTTAGCATAGTATGGCAAATAATGTTGGATAACTAAGCCTTCATTTACGGAAAAAAGTCTCTGATCTTTTTGCTCTATGGGCACAGATACAGCATCACTCAAATGCTGGGGAGGCTTGAATTCTTCCATGCAAAATGCATGTCAAACCTCTTATGGCTCATGAAAAAGCTTCTGTACTGGGGGAAGCCAAGGAGAAGGCTCCCAGGAACTTTGAGGGAGTTAAGTGAACTCCGAAATCTTCTGGGGATCTTCTGAAAGTCTAGGAGAAGGAGAGAAGGCCTCAGGCTGAGTTCCCACATTATTCTTTCTCTCTTGAGCTCCCTGAAGACCTGCTAAAATGCTTTGATGATCTTCTGAGGTTGGCAGCAGCAGGGCTCCCATGTTACCTGGAAGTTTGCTGCTGAGGAAAAAGAGGGAGGTCCTAATATTTCATTTCTGCTGCTTCTTCCTGCACCCTTCAATACCTTCATGTCCTATTCTTCACTCCCAGGACATCAGAAGACCTCTGACAAGCAAACATTATAGCAAAGAGATACGGCTCTGGAAGAAATAAACAGACAGAGAAGGTGATAGTTACAGCAATATTAAGGGAGTGGGTCTACCAGGAAGCACGGCACAGAGGTGTGGTGTGGTCAGCTTCAGTGGTCCCATGCCTAAGTGCAAAGCTGGCACCAATTTATTCTTTGCACATAACACAGTGTCAAGCAGTGCAAGGCAAGACAGAGAACCCTCAGCAAATTGTATCCACTAGCTTGTAATCAGCCGGAGGCCTGGAGGTCCACAGAGATGTGGAGGATGCTAATCCCCATTCTCCTGGCACAGGAGCAATTTCAGGATCGAAAAGCACCCAGTCCACTCTCCATGAGGCGGCTTTCTTATCAGGTTGAGCAGCACAACATATCAATGGGCTCAGTTCTCCCTTAGGCGAAAGCATATATGGAGCTTTCCTGATGCAAAGCACATGGAAAGAAACCAAACCTAAGAGTCTTATCCTGATTTTGCTTTTGTCTCAGATTTGTTTTGATATTTCTGTTATTTTTTTAGATGGGACTTCAGTACAGTGAAGTAATTGGCAAAATTCCACTGACTTCAGTGGGAGCAAAATCTCAACTTCCATCTCTCGAACTCTAGAAATGCAATACAGTGTTTACTTCAGTGCCCTCAGAAAACCCTGCAATTACAATGTTAATCTTGAATTGCAAAGCTTCTTCACCTTGACACTATTTCACGGAAGTTGACTTGTCCTTCTCCCTACATGCTCTCAGAGGCTCTATACAAACACAGATTCCCTGGATTTGGAACTGATTCTTGGCCCCTTATTCTAGTGCATATTTTTCAGACTTTTTCTTCTTTCTAATCTAAGGAGGTACCAAATTTGATGGTTAAAATCTTGGCATATGCCATGATTTTGGCCAGAACAGGTTCGTCCTCTGTGACCCAGTTTTCAGATGAGGATTGTTTATTGCGTCTTCTTCTTTCATCCACTGGATTACAGCCTGGGATTATTTAGTTTGAATTCAAAGTCAGCCACAGACATTCTTTTGCCATCTGGATTGCTGTTCTTCTGCATTTAACTTATGTAAAATTCTCTTCACTAGAACTAGAAGAATTGGACAATTCTTTTAACACATTGTGTTATATAGCCATCTTGCTCTATGGGAATGCTTTTATTTCAAGGAGCTGGGAAAGGAAAACCTTCCTAACTTTGAAGCAGTTTTTATTGCATTAAAAAGAAAGAGCGAGACTGTCAAATACCATTTCATTTTTAAAGTTAACTGTAAGGTTTTAATTAGGTCCTTTGAAACACAGATTCTGCAATGCTTTGCATTTAAGAGTTAGCAATAGTATACATTCCACAGACTTCCATCATTAAGTTCAGTTGACAAAGGCCAACACAACTCTTTTCTTTGTAACTTTGTAACCATTTATGTTTGAGGTGAAGATGTTAATATGGAAATTTTGTGAGCTGGGAATGACTATGAACTCAATCATTGTAATTTATGACCTTTCATCTAAGGCCAAATGTAAAGGCAACTGCAATTGTTCTATATCTCAAGGCCAGCACATAGCAGATGTATGAAATTTGGAGTGTTAGACATAAACTTTTATTACCAAATTATAAATAATTTCTACCACTTACAATGTTCACCTTTCAAGTTCATCTTGATTAAAATGCAAGGGCAGCATCTCACTGATTTCAGTGAGTTATAAAGCTGAAAAAGCTCTATTGTAGTACACTATGGAAGGATAAAGCAATACAGTATTTAAAGGAATCTAATGATAGCAAACTATTGCAAAATTTTAAGATCTAAATCCTTTTCCATCTAGATGACTGAAACAAAAAAGAATAGAATCATTAGCCAATGGGGTCTTAATTTTATTTTCACTCTTGAAGCCTTGAAATCTTTAGAGATTCCATTGAATGTGGATTACTTAAACCCTTTGAAGACCACCTTCCTGAGGTCATTTCAATTTTGTCAGTCAGGAAATAGAACATTCTCTGGGTTATGCATTAACAGATGTTATTACATAATCTTTCTGAATGTACAAGAAAGGAATTTTCCAGGTGCAAATCACACTACACCAAACTGCTCAGCAATATACATCTTATTGCACAAAGGTCAATTCACCACTAAGAATAGCATGTGAGATTGTTTTAAGACTTAAAGCAAACCACAGAAAACTAAGATTTGGGTTCCTGACTTGATGGCAAGCCATGAATGAGGGGAGCTAAGGATACAAAATTCTTACCAATCTCAATTCCCATGACTCAAAATAGACACGTTTATAAGCTTAATAAAGTATTAAGCAGGAAATTACAGGAATTTTGCTGACTGGCATCAAACAGCAAAAGTATGCATACACACACAAGCTATAACTACATATATATGCCTAACCTAACTAGAAAGCAGCCTGTTGGGCAGTAGGCAAAATAGCTCAGCAGTGACTAGCAAAAAGGAAATACAACCTGCAAAGAAAAACCAGTCAGAAATAAAACAAAAAAGGAAGGCTCTCAAATCACAAAACATCCCTAGCCAGACTCGCAAAATTTTTATGAAAATTTACCAGCCCAGGCATGAAATCTACTTGCCCAGTCTTTATCACAGAGATCAGTAATAATGAAAAACAGAATACTTCCTCATCAAAATATTATGCACTGAAGCCTGGCGGCCAAATTAAACTTTGTAAGCCTGCTCTCCCTGTAGTAACTATTTTAGGTTCCTTTTCTGCTTCAAGTGCTAGATATAATCAAGCACAGTTGGATCCTCCTGATTAATATGATGGTTGCCTGGCAACATGGTCACAGTGTGGCCCTACTTTCCTGACCATGCCTGTTCTTGAACTCTAGGACAGTAAGGTGAACTTCACTGGGTTTGCAGACCTTGCCTTTTAAAGCCCTTTAGCCTAAGCTTTTGAAAAAAAAAAAAAAAAATTACCGAACATGTTAAAAAAGAGAAGATAAACAACTCTAGAAGGAAGAGAAGGAAACATTTACTAATCCATATTCTGAAAAGCCATAGTACATTTTCTTTGCATCATGAGAATTAATAGTTTTACTAAGATATTAAATCAATAATGGAAGAATAAAAAATCCAGTTCAGAAGCTTTCACAGATGATTAACTCCTGTCATGGTAGTAAATCCCTAAAAAAGAAAGGACTTCCCAGACATTATGGTGATAGCTGGAGGAAAGGGGAAAAGATGGCTGAGGGAGAGGTAGAAGATGCAAATTCAACTTCTTGTTTTGTTGTATTCTTTTCAGATTAYACTGGAAAAAAACCACTTAGCTTCTACGTTCATTAATTCACCTGTAAAATGAACTGAACAACACTTTCCTATCTAGAGTTGTACTAAGGATACCTGCACTGAAATCTGGTAAGGCCTATATAAGACAAGATCATTTGGGAATAAATAGAATCTCATTATAGTAGAATAGAATTATATACTGGATCATATCATTTTTCCATCAGAAATCAACGAGACATTATTTTCTGGTATAAATATGAGCAAAACATATAAAAACTGCATCTACGTTAACAAATCAGAATTTAGGTTATAAAGTATCAGTAGATTCTAAAGGTGAATCACTAGCAGAACGTCCAGATAGATTTTGGAGGAGTTTTATGAGAAATCAATAATGCTTTTGCGTTGTCATAATTCTAAAATAGATATGACTTACAGCCTTTAATAAGACGGAGTTTCTCATAATATAAAACAGAAATGGAGTAACCTATTAAAATAATCTCAGATTTAAGAAGTTTCTTCCTGTAGCCTTAGTCACTTTCAAAAGATCAAGAAAAATATGCACGCTGGAGTCCCCATAACTGGACCCCCCATGCCCCTATTTAGGTTCATGCACTATTCTCTCTGTATTAATGAAAGAAGCAAAAATTACAATCACAGTAAAAGCGGAAGGAGGAGTGAGAACTATTATAGGTGATTTTCTGGTAAGCTTTTCTGTGTGTGAGTCAAAGGTGCGGACATCTGATGATGAAGCTTTTAGGGTCCCTCCTTAAAACAGCTCAGATTATAAGGTAGGAAACTTTGTATTTGAGTGTCATGCAAGAACAATTGGAAATGTGTCCAAGATTCCACTTTTCATCATGCTTGGGAAAAATGTGAAGAGGGTCATTACCACTTCAGCTTTCCAGGTCACAGGACTGACGTGTATCACGAGCAGGAGTGATGACTTAGCTACAGAAAAATGAAGTTCTGTACATGTGGACAAGCTAGACAGAGGAGAGACAACAGACAGCAGCTATCCTTGCTTGTCCAGGGATAATCAACTACCTTCTGTATTGACCTGTGCATCCGTAGTTTTGTGAAAGCAATTCTGATTATTCAAAAAACGCAATAGGAAAAGTACTACAACAAATGGCCCTTTGTAGTATTTTCTTGGCAGTATTAAAAAAATAGTTACTATTGGGTGCTAGCAACTAACCTGGCAGAGCAAGAAATAGCCTCCAAGGTAAGTTTGAGGCACGCTGCAGGCTACGAGACCTGCACGCTCGCTCCCTGCACCGCGGAGAGGGCAGTTTAACTTCCCGGCGCTGCCAGACGCCCTCACGATACACACTGGTGGCAAACAGGGCTGGTTTCCAGTGCCCCGGACGCTCGTTTCGGAGCTGCCGCCTGAGGACAGGCAAGAGCCTCCCGCCGCCGCCCTGCGCCGCGCCGAGCAGCGAGGTGGGAGGGCACGGAGGCCGCGAGCGGCCTTTTCCAACGGCTAACGGTCAACGGCCGGGGCTCCGGGGTCACCGGGGGTCAAGCACAGGTGAAAGGGCGCCAGACCGCCCCCAGCTCCGCCGCCCCCCGCCGAGCCGCCACTCGGCGCCGCCACCGCCACCGCCAGGGGAGGCCGCGCCGCCCCGCCCCCCGCCGCCTTGCCAAACGCGCTCTCGCGCCGGGCGCCTTTTGTCCCGGCCGCCGCGCCGTAGCGGGGCGGTGTTGATTGGCCGCGAGCAGCGGGAAGGGGCGCAGGCGGCGCGCGGCGGGTGAGTGCGGCGGCCGTTGGGGGCGGCGGGACCCTCCCTTTCCCCCCTCCCCCCCCCCCCGGGSGGCCCCGCCGCCGCTCTCGGGACGGACCCCGCCGCCTCGGGGCCGCGGATCTGGGCTGGGCGGTGGCGGGTGCCTCAGCTTAGAACAGCGCAGTGAAACGGCAAGCTTACTCGGTAGATAAAGCGGCGCCGGGAGGATTTTGCCGGCAAAATGTGTGCGCAAACATGCGCCCACGGTTTTAGTCCCTTTTTATTCCTGTTAGGTCCACACAGAATTTTTTCATTTCCTCCTTTCCCCTCTCCTCTTCCCCGCTGTTACAGTGAGCTGGGAAAATGAGTACATCCAGCCTGATTTTTTTTCGAGGGGGAGAGGAGGTCGGTGATGGGAGGTTTGGTGCCAGACACCTGTTTTAGGTGTTCTGCTTTTTTATAAGCACGTGGCAGTAAAGCTTCACATTGCATTTAGGATTTCTGTCATAAACCTTTCTTTAGAAATATTTCCCAWGGTGTATATACTGTCAAAGTATCTTTTGGGGCTATTCTAGTTGTTTTTAAACACACGCAAAAACAGCAAGTAAAAACAAAAACTGTGGATCCGTAGTACAGATAAATTGGTAAGTCTAGCGAAAGCAGATCTTGCCCAGTTCTGTCCGGTTTGGGCAGTGTACCTGGTACAGTACAAGCTATTTCAAAGCATGCCTGTATGAAAGCTTTATCTATAAAATGTTATGCAAACAAGTATTATACTGTAGATATCACACGTGAAATTGTAAGATGTATGTTAATATGAAAATGATGGAAAGTCTCAAAATCCTCATACTGATGAAATATTTTGTTGCAATTTACCACAGAAATCGAGCAACAAAAGGCTGACATAGTAATGGTGGCAACTCATCATTAGCACTATTTTCTACAATTAATTTAAAATGTAGAACAGCTGTTAGACAAAATGACTTAAAATAACATTAAAGCAGAAGTTAAGCAATACTGAATTAGGGCCTCATACCAAACTGTGCTTGTATGTTGTACCATGGATTTTTTAAACCGCAGCATTCTTTCAGGCTTTTGCACAAGTTAATTACAGTGCTTAACTCTAAACTTAGTGTAACTTAATTGACTCGTTTGAAGTCATCCTTTCAAATTTACTCCTTGCTCATATTTGTATAACTGAGATCAAAATCCCTTCTCTTGTTGTTTCAGCTCAGACTTCTATATGTAGAACATCTACTGGCTTCCTTCCCCCCCCCCCCCAAAGATAGGAACCAGTTACTAATTATTCAGTAATTTTAACAAATCCATTTCAGCAAAGAAAAATGGAGGCCTTTGGCTACATTGGAAGTTTACAAGTTGCACAGCATGGCAAATGATTTTAAATCAAGGATTCCTGTCAAGAATTTTGGAAGTTATAAAAAAAATGTCAGATGGAAGGTTTAATGCTATGGCTCTAGGAACTGTCTTTCCACATCTCCCCTTAAGGTTTTCCTTTTATCTCCTTTGATATTTTCTCTTACTGGGAGTCTTGAGAATCAGGGGACTGCCTGTCTGTGTTGAGTGTTTAAAGTCTACATTTGAGTGTGTTACTTATCCAAATGTTTCTTCCCCCTTCTCCTCTTCCCAGCCTACCGGGGAAGATCAAGATGAGTCTACGGAAGCAAACCCCTAGTGACTTCCTAAAGCAAATCATCGGACGGCCAGTTGTTGTAAAATTAAATTCTGGAGTTGATTATCGAGGTAAGTTCTCCCTCTGTCTCCCACATTAAGTAAAGTCTATTTCATTGTTTGGGGAGGTTGGAACAGATGCAGTGCTTTGTAAAAGCAAAGCAGTTTGACCCAAAATCTTGGAGTATGTGAATAGATCTCAGAATGGTGACATAAGAAAAAAGAAAAAGATCAACTCTGGAGAAACTAATGAAAAGGAGGTGGATTTAGAGATTAAAATGACTTGTCTAAATCATTAGTGTCCTAAGTCACAGATGATTAGACTAGAGCCTTAAGATGATTCCAAGTTTCTAAACTGAGATTGGCTTGAATTGCAACTCCTGAAATTTCCAGGCAGCTCCCTTTCCAGTTCTCTACTAGCCTGCTTGGTTAAAACTACCCTTTTCCTTCACCTTACTGTTCTCCAACTCCTCATACACCTTGGTCCAGAAGAGCATTGAACAGTAAACTGTGCCTACCAAGCTACTAAACAGTCATGTATGAGAGATGAAATGGAGTTATTTACATTCTTACTTAGACACTGCCTAGACTTGTGTCGCATCAAGACCCATGGAGATGAAGAAAAAGCTTTTTCTGTTTRACTTCTGCTCCTATATCTGCAGTGTGTATTAAAGCAGTCCAGCAGTTTTAATCCAGTACTTTTCAGCCCATTTGTAAATCTTTCTGAGCTGTATGTAGAATTGTAGCTTTCTTAAGTAGTAAATGAAACTTCTCCGTTCAGTGAAGTGTCCTACTCCTTTTAGGATAAGACTGTCAGCTTGTCAGGTTGTTTTAATAGGATTCAAAATTAAACTAAAACTTTTCATGCATCTCCTCTTCAGCATAAGCTAGGCATTTTATTATGGAAAGATTTAAATGTTATGGACCTGTTACAGGTCACTGCTTCAGAGGTGTAATTCAGTCGGCTTCAGCTTGGTGCTTGTGAGAGAAGACTTGTTTGTGCTGTGATGAGGAATCTCTGTATTGGGACAGTTTTAAATTGTGATTGTTCACTGACAGGGCAAGCAGCACTTTCTGATCCCTTCTGGTTCCTCTTTAGTGTCCCTCTCAGGTAACGATATTTGCAATCTGTTTTTTTTTTTTTGAGAACCATGTATTCTGAGCACTTCTAGGTGGGATCTGTGGCTGAAAAACTTCACTGCTTCTCATTTGTCTTTTGCCCTTGTAAATTCTTTCTTGCAGGAGACTGTAGTAACAGCTGATTAAAGTCAACTAAAGCAAGTCATCATCTGCCTAGAAGTACAGGGCTAAACTTGGTTTAGTTTTTGCATGCACTATTTTCTTTATGAACTATTTTGTTTTGGTACCTTCTGCCCAGTAAGATGAATCTGTAGTTGCTGTGGATGAACCACTCAACCTTCACCTTGACTGGGCCTGGGATTCTACTAGTTTAATATGCCTACAGTCAGGTCTAGAAAGAGTTGACCCACAGTTCCTTTACGCAGTGCTATTTGGCATTGGATTTTTTTTCCTGTCTTCCTTATTTGTTCCTTCTGCTCTCCCTCCTTCCCACCAGCAGCCTCCTTTGATGTTATCCTGCCAGAGTGCAGTTAAAAACAGTATGCTGTTCTCATTTGAAAAATACACACTCAATTCATTTTCTACAGAAATCCAACCAACATTTGTATTAAAACAACAACAATAAAAAACAACAACAAAAAATCCCAAACATTAAAAAACTCAGCATCGCAGACTTTTATTGCAGATCTGTCTATATTCTGCCTCTAGGCTGCGTTGCTAATTCTATGTCTGTACCTCTGTTCTCCTAGCCATCGTACATACAAATGTGACCTAATACAAGTGTTGCTCTGTAGCTGTAAAATATCTTCATTCTCTGCCAAGGGCATGCACACATCTAAGGGAAAAAGCCTTGGGAAAGTGCACAGGTAATCAGTGGTAAATTAGTATGTATGATTTCTATGTGTAGAGATGGATATTTATATGGAACTGAAGATAAAGTACTAGCCCGGGTGGGCTATGACAATATTTGATGCCATTACTGGCCTGAGTGTAGAGAAAATACAAAGGGAAGGAGGAAGAGAGTGAAACAAGCATGAATGCACTCTAGGAACAAAAGAGTCTGAAAATACTGCCATTTATGGCCCAGTGAATGATAGCTTAAAAACCCACACAGTCCAATTACAACTTTGGACAGACAGTTTTTTGCTTACTATTGTTACTTGGAGCACTCGGGATTACTGGAGTGAAAGAGAGTTCTGACTTTCATTTTGTTCGGGTTTTTTGTGCATTTAATAGCACTTTGTGAGCAGTCATTTTTTCCTGTTTATGTGGCAACAGAGGAAAGAAAAACACATACAGGAAAATAACATTCCCCCAACCATTACAAGTTGGCACAGGAGAACTTAAATTCTTAATTATTTAATAGAAGATATTACCGTAACACTTCTGAAAAATAAGACTATGTCCTAGAGGAGGATTCTGACTGGAGTTCTCCCCCACTCCCCAAGTACAGCCAATACACAGTATTTCTCAAATTTTAATGCAAGGTAAATAAATAAATAAGGTGCTTTCCAAACAAAGAAAAATACAATTTTAGTAGTATTGTCTATGTGTGCAAAGATGAAGTGGKAAAAACACACAGGCAAGACCGAGATAATAAATACAGTTTGTTACAAGTTGTTTTATGTGCATGATTAACAAATCAGATTGCATTCTCTGAGCAATTCTTCAATTCTTTACATCTATTTACCCCCACATTCAGTTCCTTACATATATAATCTCTTTGTTCATCAGATAAGCTAAATTTGTAGGTGGCTGTGGTTCTGATCCACTGCAATGCCCTTACCAGTGGGTGTAAATACTGAAGAGGGATTTTGAATAAGGAATGTGCCACCATACTGCCAGCACATAGGAAGTACTGTTTGAACAAGATACAGCCAGAACAGGGGCTACAAGAAGTGAGAATATAAATACTTCTCTTAAAAACAGTGCTATCCARATGTCCATTTTCTTGACCAAAAGAATATCAAATATTACAAAGGCAGAGAATATTTTTGATGTGCAATAATTAAACAGTATAATTTTATATTTGTGGGAAGATTTCAGTGTCATTTGAAAACACTTTGTCTGTTGAAAATTATGTAGAATTTTGTTTACACAAAAACAAAGACTTGCAGCCAATGTTCTTGTAGATCTGTAGGCATGAAAATAAGAAATATGAAAAAATGTATGGTGTCCTTTATTAAAAGGGCTATTCTTCAGATAAATACCTGACAAATGTTGATTGAAATTTTGATTTACATAGTCTTGTCCTTAGTCTAATCAGTTACAATTAACGTCACGAGTTCTCTTCAGGTAAGTGACTTAAAACCCAGCAAGAAGGGACTTAAACTTTCAAAGTGGAAGTCTTTCATCTTTTGAAAGTCATGCCTCAATGATTCCCCTCCCCCCCCCCCCCCCCCATATCAAGTGATGTTAAAATTGCTACTAGAGCCTGGGGTTCCTCACTCCTAGCTTAATTGTTTTAAGAACACTCTGGCCAACTGTCTCATCTGGACAAGCCTGGATTTTTGTTTTGTTAGGAAGAGATTTTTTTCTGTACTGTTCAAATACCATGCATTTTTAGTTACTTTAAGATATGTTTAAATTGATTCACTTTTAAACTGTCACTCTCTTCAGGTGTCCTGGCTTGCCTGGATGGGTATATGAATATAGCTCTGGAACAGACAGAAGAATATGTAAACGGACAATTAAAGAACAAGTATGGGGACGCATTTATCCGAGGAAATAATGGTAACTCTTTCTCCCTGTATTATTGCTCATAAGAAGATTGTGTTTGATGTTTATTTCTGAATTTGAGGAGTGGCTGAGGTGTAAGTGACTGCCTGCAGGCTTTCTTGGAAACCTTAACATATTTATTTTCTGTAGTGCCTCTTCAGTGTCTGTGCTCCTCAGCATTCCTATGTTCCTTTTTCTCTCTGAACCTGAAGTTCTCTTAGGGAAGCATGCTCTTTTCTAGCCTTCCTTAGAACTCAATTTCCTGTTGTCTGGCAGGTTTACCCTTGTGTACTTATTGCTTGCTTAGGTGGCCTCTGCTCCACAGAAGTTTGAGTTTTGCTAAGTAAACTATTCTGTAAATTTATGATACAGCACAGATATTGATAGCAGAAAATCATGCTAATACTTAGACTTCACTATCGAGCCTTTGGATGTCCCAGTGTAGTGGGTGGATTTTAGTTCACTTCAAGGACAATTAACATCCTGCTCCACTACGAGACAGACTTGCTTTTTCTTATACATTGAGGAGTACCCCAGGCTGCTGAAATGGGACTGTGGTGTCAGACCCCTAGTTGGGCTGTAAGAGCAGGCATGCCAGGGAGAAGAATATCTAAAAATAAACAGATGTTCACAAGTCAGATGTGAAGAGACTGATGGAAAAGGTAAATGAAGCACAGTTGGACCAAGCTACTCAAGAAGAAAATGGAGGGAGGGAAGGAGGGAATAAAAAGAACCAAGAACTGAATTCCATGGTACATAAAGTGTCAAGGAGAATGTGGTACCAGCATGAAAGATGTTATTCTGTCGTGGAAGGAAGAACAATCCTTGAGTAAGGCCAAGGTTTTTTGCAAGGAATTTGGATTATTAAAGGAAAGAGTGCAGTGACAGAGAGCTCCAGAGAGCTGGAGAATCAATTATGGAAATAATCTATTATAAAAAAAACAAATGGATGAGAGAGAAGACCAAAGAACAGGCTGAGCAGAAAAGTGAGACATCACAGGTATAGTAGCATGATTTGTATAATTTCCTGTTGTGAGTATTCAAAATGCATTTTTCATGGTTCTAACCCAAAGGAAAAACACTCCTAAAAAGCGTACAGGAAATGATGTTTTGGTATCAACAGTAAAGTAGGTGGAATATGTCAGCTGCTGTTATCATTAGCTTTGCCATAAGTGCTTGGGATTTCCACCTTTTGTTGGAAGATCAGAACTTTTGTGTCTGACCCCCATAATCTCTGCTGCTTAGAAACTCTCTCATGCACTCCTAAGTAATGCTGCAGAGTAGCTGGCTGTAGTTTCCCTCAGTTCAGCCTGCATCTGTTGGGGTGTACAGTTTGGCTATGAATATAATACCTGAAACAAAATAATATGTGTAAGTTTGATAGCATTTCTTGAAACCTGATTTTACAAATTTCCTGACTTTGTTCATGCTGAATAGGATTTATTACGCTTTTATTTTACCGTGAAAATAAGATGTTTTAAATGAACAGGCTTCTGTACCTTATTTACCAAGGCACTCTTATGTGTGTCACTTTCTCCTTTTCACAGTACTGTACATAAGCACACAGAAGAGGAGGATGTGAAGATGCCAGAAGGAGGCTATTTTGTACTTCTGAACCTCTCTGAATTGATGACCCCTCTTTGATTTGTAGTTAATAATTCACAGGTGAAATACACAGGTGTTTAAATTTTTTTTAATAAATGTAAACCAGTGTAAACTTCTGGAATGTTTTTGTTTCAGTTTCAAAGCATTGCTTGCTTCCACTGTACGGAAGAAAAATAAAAATGAAGTATGTAGTAGTGCTGCAAGACTAATTCAAAGCAACAGTTCATTTGATTGGAAAGTAAGCGAGTGTGGCATAATTGCAAATCAGAGCCTTGCACTGATGGCAAAACAATAGTTTAACTGAGGTTAGGAAGGGATAAACTAATATTTTGGTGAAAATGACGTGTCCCTTTTGGAAAACAGAGAGTCAGTTTTAAATACCAAACTGTAGGAAGAGTCATCGGGTAAAAAGTTCAGCTGCCGACTGCTAAATTAGCCAAAAAATCTTGAACTGTGGATTTGAATCAGGGGATGTAACAGTGACACTTCAACAATAGGGGTGAAGAAAGAATTGAATCAAATGGAAGAAAAGCCCTATGGGTTAGTGCTGTGCCAGCTGTGGGAGTCAGTCACCAGTGAAAAGCTCTCAGTTGGTAAGCCAGGACATCTAGCAGCTGCTTCCATGTCCTACCTCTGCTTCCCACTCCCTCTGCACCCCCCTCACAGTTATTATTATTTTTTGCATGTCTCTACAAAACACAAGGAACTTTTTCAATAAAAAGCAATTTTAATTAATATCTAAAGCTATTCCTGAAAACAGATGAGTAATCTTAGAAAACTTATGTAAACATATCATGTATATCCTGTTCAGATAATCCATTCTTACTCTTCCATCTCCTTCCCCCCAACCTAGTACCATACATATACTCTTTCTTTACATGCTAGCCAGAAATGTGAATGAATATATTGAGCTCAGTGAGTAAATCTAGTTCAGTTTTTCATAGATGCTTCTACCAGTTTGTAAAATATCTTTTCTCCTTTTATTTGCAGTCAGACAAGAAATAAAGCATGGATGTTCAGACACTTCTTAGTCCAAGTGACACTGTACTTAACAGCCATATTTTGAGAATGTTTTCTTGTTGCTCGGGGCAAAGTTACAACTTAGGGTAATATGCCTTGTGGTGAGGTTATTTACCCATTTTTTAATGAGTCTTCTGAAGCCCTGCTTTATTCTTTGGGCAGTTTGTCTTGCCTTTGGGAACAAAAAATATTTCTAACTGCAGATGAATGAGCACAAGACAATTGTGTGAATGTAACACTGGTCCATTCTTTCCAAGTACCAATAGCTCTAATGCAAATAAGATATGGTAACATTTCAGTTATCCAAGGGAGGAAATGCAGGTTGCTTTTTTTTTTTGGTCTTTTTTTAATGATCAGGTTATAATTCCAGATTATTTTGCAATTAATAGTTAACCTTTCTACATTAAGTACTTCAGAAGCCTCTACAGAGCACACAAATAGAGACACCACTTTACAATATGCTTCAGTAATTTATCATTTTTTCACAACGGCTTGAAAAGGGTCCAGGATGTAAGTACAAATCACCAATTTGCCCTTCTGTAAGTGACTTCTTTAAAAAAGAGAAAGATGTGCCTCCAAGAGGACCATGCAGTTTCTCATTTGTTTTGTCACCTATGTACAGCTGGCAGGTTACTGTGTCCTTTCACTCCCTGTTTTAAGAGTAGTTAATGCTGCTTATTCTTTCTCTCTTCCTCCTCCACCTTTCTCCCCCTTGTCCACCTACCCAACTGTGGCTACATATTTTGCATAGCATTTGCTTTATTCTCAAGACCTTGCATCCCTTATTTTGTAATTGCAGTTCTGTCTCTGCAAGCCTAGTTATGGAACAGCTTTCAGTCGTGATCCACTACTTCAAAAGGTAGTTCTGAAATATCTAAATGCATGGTCTGCTCACCCATATTAAACACTGAACTTCATAAATACTCTGTAGTTTAAATGCTGAGATTTTTTAATGTAATCTAGATCATGAAGTTAGTACAGAGTATTATCTCAGTGATGAAAAATGTATCAGGCACTACTCACCATGTGAAGTGGGTAAGAAATTTCATGTTAAACAGGAGCCATTACAATCCGTATTTAAATTTCAAAAGAAGAGGAATTAAAAATCTAATTCACACAATCGCTGACCTTTATGTACACATTGCAAGCCTTAATTCAATTTTCAGCCCCTGTATTTAAATGAAGTGAACATTTAATCTTGTCTTCAATTAGGCATTATAATGTTTTGATGTAGTTCATTTTAAGTTGGTTAGAACATTCATCTTGGATTTATATTACTTTTAGATTTTGTTTTGAATTACTATGTTCTGGATCACAACATACCAGTTGTAAGTAAATCAGACACTATGGACAGTCAGTATCCAACATTTAAGTTTTAAGGTGAACTATCCCATTATATGTGTATGTAAACATGAAAGTAGAGTAGTGTATTTCAGAAACTCTTGATATTTAAAAATGACTCAACCTAATTTATAAAATTCTCTTTCTATTGGGAGAAGGACCAACAGCGACTACATGTGTTTTCTATACTCTTACAAATGTTCTTAAAAGCATATCTTCACACACAAAGACAGTATTAGATACTAATGCTCATGCCCTTCATGTTATTTAGTTTACTATATTGTAATGCTCTTGTCCCAGTATTTGTGTATAAAGCAATTTTCCTTGTGGATTGAGCAGACAGTATATCATAATTAGGTTGAAAAAATATCTAGCGTGTCTAGGTCAGGACTGAAAATGACACATTCCTATAGCAACTTAAAAGCATTTGTCCATAAGAGAAATCACTTGTCTTAGAAAAGAGCATCCAAAATTAACAAACAAAAAATTGCATGTGGTTCAAAGAATAAAGTTGCATTTATGTATGTAAGTAGTAATTTTATGTGATGGGATCACTTCAAAAACTAAGGCCATTCAGCCATTGCCCCCCTCCTAACCCTTTTTCAAGCTTTCAGTTCAGACAGCCTCTAGGAAGAACAGTAACTCTGGATATGCTAAATCCCCACATCCAGTGTAAAAGTTGCTTATAAAAATCAAAATTGAAAAGCCAAACTAAGTCTCATCTCCTTACACAAGCGCCTGGCCAGGAGTGACAATATACCCTATTCTATGGAAGCAAAAGAAAGCAAGGCAGGAGGAAGGGACTAAATACTTACTGGGTGGTTGAGGGGTCTGTGCAGTCAGAAGTCAGGTTACTACTAAGGCCTGCAGCACCCTTGAGTGCCCCTATATAAAGGGAGCAGAGCATGCTAGGAAAGGTCCGCTTTAAAGGCATATTCACTGATGACCAGTCAGTTTTACAATTTGTTTGCCACCTGGTTCCTAGTTCGAAGGGAATTGTATGAAAACTGCTCTGTACATTATTTATTTTAATTCTTTCCATCTTTTTTATGATGTTAAAATGACAGAACAGCTACCCAGAATCCATTCAGATATTACTTGCCCATTAAGTCTTAAGGTTCATACCCAGTTCTAAAAACAGGTTTTGCAACACCCTTAGCCTGACAACTGTAGATTTCAGCTGCATTGTTCACAATAGTCAAAAATGTGTGGAAGCATTTGCAAGTTGACAGTCTTAGAACATTTGAATGATGGTACCAAAGCAATGTCTGCATCTCCAATGTGCCAGCCCATGCCTGCAGCTAGTTCCAGCTCATTGTCGTTTTTGAAAGCAAATAAATTGCAGAGCCAGTAGTTTTAAAGTCTCAAGTTCCTGTGCCCAACTGTTCTCCAAGGCAGAGAAATTGGACAGGAGTAAGCTTTTCCTGACCTGTGCAACTTATGGTACCAAATAAAAGGTTTTTAGGCTGAAATTTTAAGCTAATGAGGCTCACAAGGCCACATTATATGTTGGGTGTGTGCGTGAGTATGTGTCAGTTCATTTCCACCAGTAACATGAATATACTTGCCAACTTCAGCTCAGTTTGATACAGGAATAGCAAAAATAGACAACTGGATAGAAACGGAAGGTCTTGCTAATGCTTTTGCTAGAAGGTCAGTACCTTCCTTCTAAATAGATATCAGAGAAACATCCTCTTCCCTGCTCTCTCAGACACAGAGCCACAGACATGCACAGATCGACCTTGAGATGCCAACTGGTAGGCATTATTCTTCATTCTGCCTATGGAACTACTTTGCGTTTTTAACCTCTCTCCCTCTCCATTTAAATGTTGGACACCACTCTTTTAGTTTTAAAGATGACATGAAATTTTCTTAAATAAAATTGTGCTTCCAGGTTTGTTGGTTCAATGATCAGTTCCTTGCGATCTGGACTTAACTAACTGTTGCCACCTCCAACCTCTGTACTTGTTGATCAATCTGTCCACTTGTCTCTAACCCTCAGAACTGTTTCAAGGAGTGAGGTGGCTACTGGCTCCCAGGAAGAACTGCTTACTGGTTATAACCCTGATTATCGTGCAGTATCAAAGCATTTCTGAACCTATCAGTGAAGCAACCAACTTACTCTTGTGTGACAGCTCTGGGTTGCTTACATCCATGCCTGCATTACATACTGTTCTCCACTGCAGCTGCACCACACCTGCTGCCTCTGTTGTGCCCCTGATGATGTGGAGATGTAGACGCAATCTGTGAGAAGGAGAAAGTTTCTGCATCAAAGAGCCTGGAATATTATTGATTCACAATCTTCCTGTGCACTACATTGATGAAATTTCAAGTTACATGGTCTATAGCTTATCTCAGTTATCAAGCTATTAGAGAGCATGCACTATTTTCACTAATACTATTTTAAAATCCCAGCTGAGGGTTTGTTTTCCTCTCTTCTAGAAATCTGCTACACAAATGCTGCTGAGAAAACAATTAATAGGGTGTAAGTTGTCTTATACCCCTTCTCCATGCCAGCTTCCTACTCACAGAGAAATTTATGTCAGGAAAAAGCCAAAACTCTCTCTAGTGACAGCACTGACATGTGATCTTTCCTTGTCTGTGTCTGGACCCCATTGTGAGAGTGATATGCAGAGCCTGGCTGAGCTCAAATGACTCCAATAGGTCAAAGCTCTGTCCAGAAAACGCTGAGGCCATGCGGTCCTGTTGCAACCAAAGGCTATGGAGAGGACTGTATTTCTTTTTGGAAACATATGCCTGTCATCTGGCATTAGAACTTGCAGTTCGAGGCTGCTGGTACGTGCTCATGTCATAATAATGACTGTGACAGGATTTTTTCCATCTGTAAGTGGAAGATGATTGTAACATTTGGTTTGGCTGCAGCTTTGAAACCACTGAGTTCCCGGCTTAAGAGCAGACAGTGAGGTGAACTCTGCATAAGACTATATTTCAAATCAGCCCAGCAATTAGAGCTGTGTCCATGCAGCACTGTGCAGATCTCTCAGAGCTAATTCCGAAAGAAGCTGGTATACCTGCATATAATACCTGCATGGCAACGTGCAGCTGTTAGCTCCAGCTTCAGAAGTGAGCAGAGCCACTTTAGTGCTGTGTTACATCCTACACTGTTATAGCTGGGTTGCTTCTGGATCAAATTTTTTGGAAGCTCTTCTGCTTTTTCCCCATATCTGTGTGGTGGAGGCACAGCCTATGATGCAGAGTGCTGACCTCAAGCAGCAGCTCTAGATCTGAACACTTGACACTGCTGCTTCAGGCTCGGTACTCTCCCTGCGCTGGTTTTCCCCTCAGGTGAAAGCCACTGGAGAAATGGACCTTACTGGAAACTGCATAATGAAAACTTCTGCTCAGTGCACAGCAGCAACTGAGGACAACCATGCAGTGCTCTAACACCATGCTCTGATTCACAGACAGACACTTACCTGGAATATTATTTTCAGATCTTGTCACTCTATCAGAATGGCTGCAACGGGTTGGGTGGGTTTAAATGTTTTTCCTACAGATTGTCAGAGGTCTGGCACTGCTCCTGTATTACACTGGAATTAAAAGCAAGGGATAGTTTAACTTAGGAATAAGTTAATAAGGAATAGCCCCAAAAGACTGGCTGGTTTCAAGAAAGGATTACTCATTAATATAGCACTATTTGAAGGTACTCATTTTTTATACATAAAATATGGGCAATTGCAAACTGGAATAGAAGCAATAATGCAAACTATTCCTCCCTCTCCTCCCCACCCCAACTACTACAACTAAGATTCTCTGTTTCCAAAGAAAGAAAGAAAGAAAGAAAAAAAAAAAGAGGAAGCAAAAAAAAGAAAAAGTGAAAAACAGAGAGAGAAAGCAAGGAAGAGCATTCTATCTTGAAATTCAGTGGATTTAAGCCCTCCCTGAGACACAGAGGAGAGAGGTCTGCTGAAAGCCCACTGCCACCAGCTTCCATACTTTTAAAATGGTTAAACAGATGAAAGATGGGCTGCCAGTGGTAATATCTCAGAGCCAACCCAGCATTTTGTTTTGCTTCTGAAAACAGCCTGCAGGTTAGGGAAGATAACTGAGAATAGTGCTAATAGATGGGGATTCTGCAATTCTGCCTTCAGTTTTCGGGAGAAAAGCCCCAGGCAGAGTTCCTCACAGCATCTAGTCTGGCAGTGGCATGAACAACAGTGGCTGAAGCCATGTGTGTAAAAAGCTCTGAATTTTCCAGCCTAGCAAATATACATGGGTACTCTTGGTCACAGAGAAAACTGAGACTGCCTGAAGCGGGCCACAGATACTCTCCTTAAGCGTTGCTGTCCTTTGCCCTCTTCTTAAGAAAGCTTTGCTAATCTGCAGATCCAGTGGCTCCAATCCATCTATTTGCCTGAGACACTGCAACACACCAGCAGTTAAAGTTAGATGCCCTTCCTGAATTTGTGGCATTCACTGTCAAAAAGCAACAGAGCAGTTCTTTTATTAACACACTGATTTCATACTGGCATATAGAACAGATGTTTACACAAGCCTGTGCGTAGCACGCATTCAGCTATGTCTGTTTTCAAGCTTTTTGGCTAAGGCAAGTAGTCATTGTTCTTATCAGTGACCTGAGGCCAAAAGGGTGAAATAAGGACAGGGCAGCAGCTTTTAATAGAGTTTCCTGGCTCTGGTGGGTTTGTCAGATGTTAACGGTTACTCCTGGCATGGCCAGTGCAGGATGCACAGTCCAATGATTTCTAGCAGAATTTTGCTTTTACTGTCAAGTAACTCCCACGTAAACACGAGTGATAAGACATTCAGATCAGAGGGYATCACAGACTAAAGGGAGGGGGCTTGGCTTTGTTTTGAAAATCTTCAATTATGGAAGGGGTGGAGGGGGAGGGAGTGAGGGGAGGGTAGAGGGCACAAGAAAAAGTTCTCTCCTGCTGCAGCGCCGTAAAGGAATTTCAGGGTATCCCATACAAAACCCATGGCTTGGTGCTGTCCCCCCCGCCACCTTGCTGGTTGCCTTCATTTTCATTGCAGAAGCTTGAAGATAATAAAAGGGATGGGTGGGATATGAAGAGGAAAACTAATACGATTAAGGCTGAATTGGGGCATTGACAGAGAGTTCCTGTAGGTCCTGGGTATTAGCAGTAACAGCTGCTGCACTTCCCATTAGAGGAGAAAGTGAAGAACTTTCCTGAAAGGATGTTTCTCTGGCAGGCTGAGGGGAGCAACGGCAGCGAGGCTGGCAGAGTGCGTGTCCGAGGTAAGTGAGCTGCGCTGGCATGGCCCAGGACTGCACGGGCCCTGGGGGGCTGAGGCCTCACTCCCTGCTCTGCACTGTGAAGGGCGCAGGCACRTGGGTGGGGGGAGAGGCAGGGGGAGCTGCAGATGCTGCCTGGGCAACTCCAGAGGAAAAGAAGTGCTGCTCAGAGGTGCTTCTATGAGCTCCTGAGAGAAAGCACATTCAGCAAGGGAGCCTGAAGTGTATCTAGAGGGGAGGCTGCCTCTGCGAGAATGAGGGCATCCCACCCAGCGTGCTGTAGGGGCTGGAATATTTTGCAACGGCTCCTCTGAATCCCACGAGCATCTCTGGCACACTGCTCATCGGAGTGATGATGCTGCATAGTAGATAGTAAAACTATGTCCATCTGCCCCCTGCTTGAGGCTGGGAATGAACAGTTTCATGTGGCAGCTTTTTAGAGTCAGCTGGCAAGTTTTAGAAGTGACATAAATGGAGATGCAAGCTAGACCTCCTCAGTCTAATTTCCTTTGATTTATTTACATCTACTTACTGACTGAGTGTAAGGTAACCTAAGCCAGGAAAATTTGCACATTGAGAAAATGTTAGAAAGAGCTACATTAAAAGCACACAGCCTGCTTTAAGATTCACATTACCACTCACAATAAATACTGTGTGCCCATTCTTCATCTTCACTTTCAAATGTGTACTGAAAAACAAAAATAATAAAATCCAGTCCAYCCATCCAATCTGCAAATGTTTTGTGCCAGCCACCAAATCTGAGAGATACTAAAGACATGGCATATAGAAATTATTAAACTTCTGTAATGTCAAGAAAAATGTTTGCTCAGATTGAATACGGAGAAATCTTAGCATTAGCCAAAATAGCTATATGTTTATCTTAGGCTTCTAGTGCCAGTTTCAAAGATAGTATCTCTGATGTCTCATAATCAACAAAGAGTTTTGACAGAGAAGGACAAACTAAAATGCTGCTGGAATGTCAAATACGGGTGGTATAGTTAGCACAGACATTCTGGCGGTTGCAGGCAGCCCCACATATCCAAGACTTGAAGCACTGGCTGCTAGAAGATGTTTTGTGCTTATGCAGGTCACAGCGAGGTGCAGAGATGTGTTCTCCCCACGCACGGCCAGGCAGTAATGGGACATAGCTCTGTGCAGTCTCTGCCTGCCAGTGAGCAGGTAGAGGCTGTGCTGTAGCACAAACCTTGCGAGGAACTGGGCATGGCTCAGCTTCCACAGAGTGGCTCTACAGATCTAAGGGATAGATATTTCCCCCTTCTATCCCCATTGAGCAAGTTGTATATGTGTGCTGGGAATGGTAGAGAGTGCTGAGCTGACTTGCGAGCACGTCASTACAGAGCCTTCTCCTCCTGTTAAACACAACAGGAATTTTTAGAGCAAGTGTGTCTCGGCTATTCACTCAATGGATGACTTCACAAGAAATGCATTCTCTTGTGGGGTCCCTCCCTCCCAGCCTCAACAACTTACTTCAAAATGTGAAATTTGTGGATTGCCAGAGAGGCTCCACACGCCACMGAGATCATTTATTCTCCTTCATTCAAAGGCTGTGGGAAAGGCTGTTCTAGAGCTCAGTTAATTCAAAGGTGACAGACACACTTGTGGACTGCAGCTGCCAGAAGTCACTGCTTTGAAGTTAACTTGCCTGTTGTTTTACTGATGTAAGATGGAGGATGGAAGGAAAATCCACATAGTTATCATTGGATGGGCATGCACAACCCTGTGCTTGGTTTCATATACTGCTGCCTTCTCTCATGGAGCGAGTCTTTCTGCCTGTACTGACATGATGCCCAAGCACATGAGAGCTCAGCTGCACAGTCCCAGAAACAACTACGTTACTATCCATACCAATATGTCCTTCTTCTTCCCAGGCGACAAGGTACCAGGTAAGGAACAACAACTAATTTTATACCCTAGCACAGTCATGGAAAAAGCCCTAAAACAGTTATTAGTTCTACCTTGTGGCAGTTTTGTTGACAGATATTCAAATCACATTCAGCCTTGACTCTAAATCCTGTGTACTGAGCAAAGAAGTTTTCTGATCTGTGCTCGGAGGAGCAATTATTAAAGATGAAATGCGTCTAAAAAACAGATGAATGCATCTAAGAAATACACAATAATTAACCTCTGGTGATGATGTTAATCTCTATGAGGGATGGGAAGAGGGTAACTTCCACATGGCACTGCTCTGTGTGAGGTATACCATATCTCTCATCACATGGAAATGAATGTAATTAGAGAGATTCTTCACCTGTTAGGTGTATAAAGTCTGGGCATTTTTGTCAGCAGTTGTCAAGGCTGAAAGGATCACATTCTGCTTGCAGGCTCTTTGCCTAAGTTTTCTCAGGTGATGTCTGACTCCAGATTTTCACCATGTTGCAGGCCAAATGTTTGCTGCTGGTAGGTTCAGATGCTTTGGGTGGGATTCATTCATCTCAACTATGTCTCAGTCATACAGGAGCTCACCACATGCAATGGCRCATGAGAGGCACCTCCAGAAGGTAAGTGACCTTGTCCGATTCCCACGTCTGTCCAAGGATAGGATGAGTCACCCCCTGTCAGTGACCGGCTCTCTTCATGGTGCGTGAAGGTGTCTAAGTGATGACCTTGACTGTTCTGTAGGTTGGGCAGGATGACTCCTCCCCAGCACCACTGCACCTGAGGAAGAAGCAGAGAGATCTGAGATCTACCTTTCTGCAGTCTGGCCACTTGCCTGCTCACTCCTATTTAAACTAATTCTTCTCCGAGGACACTGTACAATCTTTTGTGTACATGCAGCGTGGTACTCAAACCTCCTTCTTTAAAAATGGCTGCATGCTGTCTAACACAATCTGCTTAGCAGCTTATAATCAAGGGGGGGAAAAAAAGACTGAAGCAAATCATCTGTGTAATTTCATACTACAAAGTCAAGAGTAAAGTCTGGCCTCTCTTGTCTAGCATGTCCAAGACAGACTGTAAGGACAAAGATAGTAGAATTTTTTTTGTACAGGGTTTTCTTCTGATTTCAGTGGTACCAATGAAAATTTCACTGCAAACAATTCATCTATGACACAAATCCCTTCATGTGCCATATTTTGTCTTGCAGTGACAGTGAGGAGCAGCCGGGATTTTATGGGCTTTTTGCTTCAAGCTCGCAAGGTGTCTAATGATGAAATTGCTGGCACATTTGTTTTTATTCCTCCTGGTTCCAAACTGCTGACTTGTTCTGAAGATGGTGATACTGTCACCCACTCGGACAAATCCCTGAAAAGAAACTTGTCCTTTGTGTGGAAAGCACCAGATCAACCCATTGGAGACATCAAATTTTTGTAAGAACATGTTGGTTCCTAACCAGAATTTGTGTCTTCTTAGTTAAAAAATTGGCTCTATTTTTCCATTGTACCTGTCCAACACAGTGGTTTGATGTATCTTGAATCCCATATAGTTAAATACTTATCAAATGCTACAGTGGTGTCCCAGCTGGTATATAAATTGCCCTTTTTATCTGCTGGGTAGTGCTCCTTTTTATTTACATGGTCAGTATTTTCTCAGAATAAATACACCAGAAGATGACAGCCTAAGCACTTAGGAAATAGAAACATTAAGGCTAAAGAGAGAACTGTGATCACTTGCCTGACTTTCTAAATAACACAGCCCACAGGACCTCCCTGCCTACAGGATAGTGTTGCATATAATTTCTGTGATTTCTTTCAAATTTAGTGGTTTTTTTAAGTTAAATATGAACAGAATTATTCACAGACAAAGTTACTGTTTTAAATCAAGTAATAAGAGAAAGCAAGCACTGAGTCAAAAATTGACCTCATTGTTCTGCATCAAAGTCCAAAACTGTCAAAATATTTTGGTTCTGTCTTGGAATGAAATTAAAAATTTTCTAACCAGCTGTCATAGAGGAAGCACAGTGATTTTTCATTTTGGAAGAGATGAAATTGTTATGTATTGACTTCACAAAAACACTTAGAAGCTGCTTGGCCAGATCCTTGGCTGCTCCCCAAAACATAAGCTTCCTGGTGAGCCCCATGGCTTGCGCATCTCATCGTGATTCAACACAAATTCATTGAAACAGATATGTTTCTGCTCAGCACGTCCATTTTGCCCACTGTTTTACATTGGGGAAATACCACTAAAATGTGTAAAGCTAAAACAAACAAAAATCACACCACCCCAACAACGCCTGTTCCTAGCCACCCACTCTAATTCTTCCCTCCCTGTCTTTTGACCCCCTAAAGTTGGCTTGTAATAGTGTCTCCCCTTTCTCCATGCCATGCCAGGCCATAGCTCTGAACACGGGCCACTCTCTTCTCCATGGACACCTCCAGCCATATCATCCTCCCTGCTCTCTCCTCTCTCCCCAGCCAGCTCCTATCTCCTCCTCCCTTTATATCTGATGTTGTCACTGCTCTCACATCTTCCTTCCTTCTCCCCCTGCAGGTTTTTTTTGCAGTTGTTCTCTGTTCCTCCCCTCTGCTTCCTGCTAGGTTGCTGAGTCTTGCGCATTTGAGGGATTTCAGCTGGCCCCTCTCAGAGCGGCACAAGATGCAGCAGTCTCCTGCTCCAACCTCCGCGGTCACACCATGGTGGCCCCTGGCAGTGCACAGAGCCACACTGGGGAGTGCTGCACTCAGCTCTTTGCTGGAGCATGTGCTACACGATGCCAGAGGATGGCAGCAGTCCAACTCCACCTAGCTCCTACTGAGATTGTGAAAAGCTGGCGTTCCCATCCCCACTCCCCAAACTATTTATAAATTGGTAAACTTTGAGCAGATTTAATGCAAATAGCAAAAGACACATCCTAACAAACAAGGGTGTTCCCCAGCCACATTGTAAATCCTTCTTTCAAAACTTGTGTCAGAGCATCTGAAAAAATTCCTTTTAAGACTTAAAAATGGCTCATAAGAGTTGTTTAACAAAGGAAAACCAGGGTTGGTTTCCCTTTATCTCATTCTCAGAAGTAGCTGAGCCATCTGAGCTGAAATTCTCCAACAAATATCCAGCTTAAATAAGGCTGTCAGGATGAATGGTTAAAGATTGGTAAAATGCAGTTTTCACATCTGACAAAAAACAGACTGTTAGGCAGGCTCACATATTGAAGGGCTAAGAGAGAGTGCTCTTATTTTTTTCTACCTATACTGCTGTTTGTACAAGTTACATTGACTTCTTTTAATTAGTAAATACCACTGTTGTCTCCTTGCCTACGGAAGATTATAAGCAGAGCTATTCAGAGATTTCCAAATGTACCTCTATCAACATAGCAAATATAATAGTTTTCTTTTCATTTAAGTTCCCACACATTTTTTGACTGATCTTAATTATGAGTGATCCTTCACTCAGTATCTTTCTTATGGGTCCTGCTATCTTTTATTTGTAATATAAAATGTGTGATGGGCTAACCCTTTAAAATATTTTTGCACTGCTTCTGCCGTTAGATTAAAGCATTCCTTTTGATTAGCTAAATGTTCTGATGTTTTATTAATGGTATACAGTGAGTAAATCCTTGCATAATTATATTTTTAACAGCATATCTGTAGTCCAGTCATACTTTGTTCACTGGGCAAAGATTGAATCTGCTATTGTGGCTCAACAAGTGCAGAACAAAACATCTGCTGATAGCCATAAGGCGGCCAAGCCTCTAACACCTGCACCCTTGCAAGCACTCACTGACCCACAAGTGGCAGGTATGGCAAGCAAAGGTATGTGTTTTGTTACTGACAGCTTCTATAGAGTATTTTGACAGCTTATTCCGTGCAACTGTTGAACACAAGTGGCAAACAAGCTAGAGAGGCCCATCTAACTCTTGTAGCTGTTGGTGAGACCCACAATGGCTGTGAAGAACTCCTTGAAGTKAGGGCATGTGTCAGCATTCAAGGTAACAGAGGCAGCCCAAGGAGGGTACCAAAAGGATAAACAGAGTTGCTACATCTTATGATTTCAGTGCAAACCCTAAAATATATCAACTTTTACCTAAAATCTCAGTTCCTGAAGACAAGCAAGTGCAATTTGCAATACTGTCTAAATACATGAGTAAATTTGTCTCCAGATAAGGCTGTTATCCTTCAGGTATGTATTTATATGTATTTATACAGCCTCTATTCAGTAAAACGCTCCACAAATTTAGACTTATATTAAAATCTGACATGTTTCCTAACATTCTTGGCATAGCACCAAGACTGAGTTTTAATTATTTTACATAAATATAATTTGGGCAGTGGGCTTTGTTGCTTCCCTCTCCATCTGGGTTCCTATTTAGAATTCAGTGATATAAAAATAAAAATCACTATTATGATCCTTACTAGTGCATGTTAGCACCAACTGGGATTTGAAATAAACAAAACGAGGAAAATAGATGACTTCTGTTCCTCTTTTATTTTGTGTATTGTCTCTGTGTTTGACAAGATGCCACCTCTCCCACTGCGATTACCAGCTTTCCTCAGTACACAAACACTCTGCCTGGCAGGCTGACTGGCATTGCTGCAACAGAAGTACTGGAGCCGGGTTTTGGTGTCCAGATAGATACACAGACTGTTGCTGACCCAAAGCTGTTGTCTTGGACTTCCCTGGGTGCCACGGCCTTGGCTGCATCCAGCAGAAGTGGAGGAAGTAGCAATTTCAGTGGTCAAGGGCTGGAGCCATCACTTGCTTTCCAAGAACTGAGCATTACAAGCGCTTTGCAAAGTTTCCTCTTCCAAGACTATTCCACCAGCTACAACACCTATGACGGGTACTGCGTGAACACTAAATGCGATAGACTAGACAGTGGGAACAGCTATTTCTCTAACAGTGCTGAGGGAGGAAGTTAATACTAGTTTCAGTGTGGCTGAATGAGGGTCCATGTAGGAAGGTGTTTGTGGCTGTGGGGGAAGGTGAGAAGGTGTTTGCTTGCTTAACTTTTGAAAAATGATCCTTCAGAGATTGCATATGACAGAAAGTGGCAGACACTATTTCAAAACAATTAAAGAGCAGACATTCTCCTGATCATCTCAGTAGAGATAGCCAGCTAGGGGACAGAAAAATGTGATAAAAACTCAGAGCTGATTGTTGCAATATTTTTCTAAAAGCATGTGCAAATATTTGAAGAAATTATGTACTTAGCAGAGCTTTTCCTCCATCTGCAGAGAAACGAAAGAAAGGATTTAAAGCAACTATGAAATTTTGGCTTGAGGATGTCTACTCAGATGCAGAAGTCTTTGAGGGTCAGGGTCATATGGGCTTTCATGCCATGTTTTACACTGGGGATGTAAATGATGGGTATGGGAACAAATGATAAGACATTAAAATAGGCTCTGTATGGTGTGTGTTGATTGTGTGTATCATGAGGCTATTCTAGCAAGTGGTACTCATAATAAATTGTGTACACAGTAGACCCTGGAGATTCTTACTTTGTTTTTTAAAGTGATAGACCTAATATACTAACCTTGTCTTTCCTGTTCCAATATTTTAGAACACAAAGTATTGCCAGCGCTACCAAAACACACTTGTGTTTGACGTGTAAAGAAGGCGAGCAGGTAAGCACTGGGGATGGGGAGGGTGTCTTCTCCAGAGACAGAAATTGCTGGGAGCTGGTGAAAAAACTAACAGAAGAGGAGGATAAAACCTCTCTGCTACATCACAGCACCAAGCAGTCTGTGTAGGTGTCATAAGTGACCAAAATCACCTTGAGACTGTTAAGAATTTTAATTTTTGAATTTTAACTGGAAATTGTTTTTTATATCCATTTTTTCCCTTTGAGCCTGCTGCCTGGATTTCTAAGAGTCCCACTGTAGAAAACATCTAAAATAACTTTTCCATATGTAGACATGACCATAACTACARGCTGCTGGATATTACTGAGCTGGAAATTTGCATTTATTCCAGGAGGCTGAGATATTCTTTCCAGAGGTGCAGTGATCCTGATAGGTACTAGCCATTACATTTACYAGAGGCCTAGGATTTCATCCTGTCTGGCCAAGGCCAGGGAAGTTGCATGCTTTCTGAGGGAAGTTCCACATCTCTCTGTGAACATGATAGACCTATATTCTCCTCAGCTTTAAAGCCTGATTTTCCCCAATAGTTTTAAGCATTTCTTTCTGCCCAAAACTTTTAAAGTAGTCACCTCTTTGTGGTGTCAGTGTGGGCCTGCTCTGTAAGTAAAGACTAAAACATATACGGCATGTAAGATAATTTCCTATTTCTCTGAGCACTGAAATGCGTAAGAAGAAAACATGTTCCTTAATGTGCTCACACAAACACATATCAGGAAGTGCAGACAGTTTAAATGGGTACTTCTGCATAGGAATGCAGCAGTTCAAAACCAGTTTGATATTATTTAGGGAGCTCAATGTCCTGTTTTCAGACCATTTACCTTTTTCTTTAAAGGATTTAAGTTGTTCTTACTTGAGGTCTAAGTAAGTTGCTCTTCAGGGACAGAAAAGCTTAATGTCCCCTTTAGCTGTCATGAAAGGTGCAAACCCAGAAACAGTTTCTCACTTTGTTCTGACTTCAGTGGTCTCTACTATGATTTACACCATGATAAATGAGAACAGTTTCCCCACTGTGAAAACAGGGCAGGGTGAGAATGGCCTGGAGCCCATGGGGCATTTGAGGTCTTGTTCTAACATTGCTCTTCCTGCTTTACCTGCTGGGTGGGACCCTCCTAGCCAAGCCCTGGAGGTAACTGTCTCCTGGGATGCGCAGTACAGCTCAAGTTCCTCTTTCAGGGGAAACACCCCTCCTTTCACTGCTAGGCAATTTCCTGGATCCTGGTGCAGTCATTCTGGCTACTGCTGTTGCTCCCTGCTTGCATGTTTGCTGCTTCTGGGCTTTTGGGAAGGCGGCCAGTGGTTATCCCTTTGATAGGCAGAAGCGCATTTCCTTGCCCTCAGCCTGCGTTTCAAATAGTGGTAGGATGTCAGGACAGAGCCCAGAAAGAACAAGGCAGCGAGGGGTATGGGAGCAGTGCCGGCACAAGAGATTGGGTCACCCAGGAAGGCAGAGGTGGTGGTCAGCCAAAGGCTCGGGTTGACAGTCAGGTGAAGGTGAGCACTGGTCCGAGATGGTTGCAACAGCTGGAGATGGCAGAAAGGACGAGCTGGTGAGAGAGTCTTTCAGGAAGGGGTGACATGGGGAGAGAAAGTCCAGAAAGGTGTAAAATGAGAGCAGTGTTGGGTGAGTAGGTGGCTTCACTAAGGGAGGAACCATGAGCTGGAAAGGGCCTGGTAGAGAAGGGAAAAGACAGTGAGAGAAGGGAGAGAAAGTGGAGGACAGAGGGGGTTATTCAGATGGGAACTTGTGGAGAAGTTAGAAAGTGGGGGTAGCTTAGAGATATGGAAAACAAAGTTAATAGGGGAAGTCTAATAAGCAGGGGATGGAGAGAAGAAAAATATAGAGCTAGATCAGGGTTGCAGGATGCCACAGGAAGAAGAGAGGTAACAGTCCAGAAAATAAAAGAGGAAGAGCCCCTGCAACAGAGAATGACAGAGAAATGTTTAGGAAGAAGAGGAAGATAGAGAAAAAATAAGTGAGAGACATGGAACATGAGCATCTGGCATAGCTATGGAAAGAAGTGAAGAAATGAGAGGACTGAGGGAAAGAAAGAGCTATTGTGCAAGGTGAGACCAAAAGAGCATAACAAAATTAAAATACTGAGAAATAAGGCAAGAAAGGAGAGAAGAAGTAAAAAAAGAAAGGAGTAAAAGAGCAAATTAGGGCAAGGACTTGCAAGGAAATTCCATTTTCTATACTGAAGACCCCAATCCTGCAGTATATCCCTAYGACTTGACCTTCACATTTTGAGGGCAAGTGATCCATACACATGCAACATTAACTTCGCCAGCCAGCTACTTTGCAGTTTGCGTATCAACCACTAAAATTCTTTTATTTGCTGCCTATATTTTACTATCACCTTCACTTTCTTCTGAAATTGTCTCTTCCACAAAGGATGCTCTGACCTTCCCCTACCTTGGTTCACAGCTTGCCAGGGTTCCTACCTCAGCTTTGTGCTCCTGTCAGACTGGCTTCCCAGCAAGATTTAGAAACTGTTAATGACAGTAGCGGGTGAGAGTTTCTCTGTTGTAATTAATGGATGTGTGAAAAAGCCTGCTGGGCTGGACATACTGAAGAGAAGCCAGCTACTAAGGGCCAGATCCAAATCTCAGTGAAGCCAAAGAAAAGACTCCACTACATTTCACAGGTTTTGGATTGGCCCTCAGGTGCCCAGCAGGAAGGGGGAAATTCAGTGGGGGCCTCCTAAATTGTAAGACTGTCTCGCAGTTGGTTTTGGATGAAATCTGTAGCATAGCCTGGACTACAGAAGTAGCATGGGGTGGCTGTCATTTTGTGACTCACAAAATTAGGTGCCTGGCACCAAGCAGAGCCCAAGGAATGCACACAGGCAAGCAAGAACAGTAATTCACGCTATAATGGGCGGTTAGACAACACTGAGAGGCAGCAGATTTCAGACTGTCTGCATAGACTGAGAAAGCAAGACAGTCTTTGGGGAGAGTTCACAGGTTATATGTGACAGTCCCAAAATACTTGTGTCAAAGGTCTTCTGAAGTCCTCTGGATATCCCCTCTCCATGGTTTGAGCCACAGCCTCTGAAGGGCAATACTGAATGGGAGCAGGCTCACTGTGGCCCTAAACATGAAGTTTGGCTGGGAGGATCACATCTGTCCTTTCAGCATGACCCTGGCATCACTAAATGGGGGAATTGTTTATTAAGTGATTTTTTYTGTGATGACAATGTCTGTGAAAAATATCATCACAACAGCTATGGGAGCTGCAGACTTTTACTTACACTAAGTAGTGACCTCCATCTTTGCCTGTGCCCTTCATCTCTGCCCATTCATCACGCTCTACCCTGTGCCTATAGGACCACCTCCCAGTGCCTCATCTCCCATGACAATTGTGATATGGAAAGAACTGTGCTGAATCTAGCTTTTTTCCTAAAAGCTACTGAATAACCAGAGGATGAAATAGGGTTATTCCAAGGGAATTACACAGTGAAGCTGCTAGTGGACGAGAATCTAATCGGCCTCCTTCCTATTGCCTCGCTGGCTATTTTGTTGTGTTTTTGCTTTCAAAGGTGAGTACTGAGAACTGGGCTGTCTTGAAAACCTCCCTGTATGCAACAGCTTCTCGTTCTGCCCCACATGTATACACTCGCCTGCTTGAAACCACTGTGACAACAGCCCAGTTTGGCAATTTGGACACGGCCAGCAATTTGTCATCAGCTTCAAGGCAAATGTCGGAAAGAAAGCCAGCACTGCAGTCAGAGATGGCAGGCTCCAGGGGCGAAGAGGAGGAGGAGGTCAGAGAGGAGGTGGCTGGGAGTACACTGGCGTGGGTGACCAGACTGGTTCCTGAGTCCGTTGTTCCTGGGAAGGGGAAAGACTCTGGCAGAGGGACTCGACTCATAGCAGCCCAACTTGGCATCCTCCTTGTCTGCATGGCTGTCCTGGGCCTGGCTCTGGCAGCTGGGCTGCGCTGTATCTATGCCCAATATTGCCACAAGCGGACGGAAGTGTCCTTCAGCGAACCAGACAACAACGTCATCACCGTGAGAGAAAATGGGGAGATGATGCACTTCCGGAAGATCCGGGAGAACAGCTTTGTGCTGGTTCAGGCCGAGTATAACTGGATCAGTCCATCAGGCAGTGGGAAAAAGACCATAATCTAGACATTTGCAACACTTAAAACAGTGCTATACAGGTGAGCCAGCTGTTTGTGTAGGTGAATATGACCTAACACAGATTATAGGAAGCAGTAGTGTATCTCCTGTATATGCAGCCATAGATAAACAAAAAACAACTGGGAAATGGTGGGGATATGCATGTTCGTTTTGATCATGATACAGATGCAGCGAGTTCAGACAGAGGTGTTAGTCAAAAAAATGTAAATTACAGCTGCTAAGAAAATATAAGTAGATAGATTGTTCTGTGTGTTACACTTCCCACAATTAATATTGTATACCTGCTCATTAATTGTGTCTTTGCAGCCATTACACTTCCTCTATTGCCTTAAGGGTGTAGCCAAAAATAGAAAATCTTCTTCTGCACTGTGGTGTTGTCTCCTGTTTAATCTCAGCAAAAGTTTCTAGTGTTATGCTTTCCTCTCCTTTCTAGGAACCAGAAACCCCTGATTTAAACCACCATTCTCATTTAGAAGTTTATACATTTGATTCTGTGCATTTGATATTTCTCAGATCACAAAATACTTGCCAGTGGATTTTAAGTTCCGATTTGAAAACAAAAAGCAATAGCTCATTAGCGGAGAACATTGATCCGAAGAGTGCAGGTGCTCCTCACATTGCTGAATCGATCTATGGGAATGAAACACAGGGTGGCAGACACCTGCTTTTGGGGGAGAAACATGTCTCCTCATCAGGTGCAAATGGAAGAAAACCTTTCCTATCCATTTGCACCTGATGAGGAAGCTTGTTTAAGCCTAACGGCCAGCATTTACTTTGTCTCTTACTTTGACTCAGTTCAGTAACACTGTGTGCAAGAAACATACACTGAGAAGTACCCTTCCCAGGTCACTTTAGCAAAAGCTGGATGGTAAATTAACAGCATCCTTGTACTCTGAGTTTGTGCAACCTTTCCCCGACTGTGCGGTTTTCTGCAGGAGGCCCTTGGAAAACAGGAAGAACCCTGACACATTCCARATATGAAGAGGTGTAGAAAGCAAGGGCAAAGGTTTATTTTACTGAAGCTTTGAATGATAATGATCCTCTTGAAATGTAAATTTTAGAGCCTTTCAGACAGCAGTAATCATCCCTTCTGGAATCCTGGTGGAGGGGCTCAGATGTTCCCCTGAGATGTGTAAGGCAGAGCAGACTTACATTGCAGTGCTGCAACTTTTGTCACAGCCTGCAACACTCCCCCCTGAGCTAAGCAGATATTGACAGGATCCTGATGGCTCACACTTYCTTCCTGATGAGGGGGACACTGGATAACTGACATCCTGCTCAGCAGGGCACTGTGGCCATCTCCAACTATCTGGCCATCTTCGTCTTTGATAATCAGTCAGTGCTCTGCTCTCACTTCCTCCCCTACATGTCCACTGGATTCAGTGGAGATGCCTGAGACATAAACAAGATCTATTCAAACCCTGCAGTTTGATTAACATAGTGCATCTTCTGCTAATAGGGATTTCCATGTTCAGAAAGAGCTCAGTTCTGACCGTATTATTGTACTGTGATCAGTGACATGATGCTTCGCTGTCCACACATGGCCCAATTACTATCAAGTCAACTTCTAAGCCTAGCAAACATTGGACAAAATAAATGAGAAAGAAAATAAGTGTACTCACAAACCCAGCTTGCAGAGATGAGCTTGGTGGTCTTAATCATTGCTTTTTCAGAAGAAGAGTGGCCACACCAGGGTCCATCCACTGCAGAATAACCAAGGTTAGAGGCAATGCTGTAATTGGAAATATATTTGTTTCAGGAATCAAAAGGATGTTGAGTGAATGTTTTTATGTTCAATAAGTCGAGCTGGAGTACTACATACTAGGAAGTCTGTAAATTTTCAAGTGCAAGTCCAGACACTTACAGTAAAGTTCCCCTTCTATGTCATTGTGCTTTAGAAAGAAATCATATTTCTGTAACCCAATGTAGCATCTAGCATCTAAAGCAAACTGCATTCAAGTTACTGGTAATGCAGCCAAAAATTCCTAATTAACCAAGAAAATAGGTCAACAAACTCTTAAATATTTAAAGAACTATCACATATTATTTGAAAAAGTTTCTTACAATGACATAGTTGCTTATAAATAAATTACAAACACCTGTGTCCTCTCTCACTCTCTCTTTGGGTTTAATGCTATTATCAGATTGGTATAGCTTTAAAAGTATAACTTTCTTTTCCCCAGCACTTCTTCTTACCAGGTTGACTAGAGAAAGTGACAGCCTCAGTTTGGAATGTGGAGATATTTGATTAGGATAGTAGCACTTCAACACTATGCTGGGCCAAACTCTGCCTTCTGTTAAATTTATGCAGCTCCAGTATTAGTAGTAGTAAAAACAGTAACAGTGAGCTCTAAGGGACCCAGCTCCTTTGTACTGGTAATGAGTTATGTTACTTTGTGGGCTTGGCTAAGACCTTAAGTGCTTGTATTTTTTTCTTGATTTCTGAATGATGTTTCATTTATTGTAGTTGCCATGACAAGAGGGATAGAGATTTTATCTCTTCCTAATGCTGTTAAAAACATGAGCACTGATTAATTTATTAAAAGGCAAGTCACTCAAACACCCTACATTTTTAAGTGTCTTGCCTTTAAATAAATTAATCTGTGCTCATGTTTGTAACAGATTTAGGAGAAAAAAAAACAGAGTTAGGAAAAAAAACACAAACCATTATAATACTTATTAGAGTGACAAGTAAAAGAATTTCCTTTTTTTCTGCTCTGGATGCATGACTCTGTTGGTCAGAAATACAGACGGTCAGTTGGCTTTATTTCAGAAGTGGAGGATCCCAGTTTCTCCAGTGCAGGTTAGACTGAAGTAGTCTGCAGCTCACATTAGGCTGCTGTCCTGCAGCAAAGCGACAGTGCTTTGTGTCAGAATTACTGACAAAAGGTGTCAAAAGGAGCTCACATTCAGGTCTAATGAACATCTATCATAAGTCTGTCTGCCCATCAACCAAACAGACATCAAACACAGTTTGGGCAATGCACTCCTGTGGCTTAAAGCTTTTGATGCAGTTATGATGCTTCATCTGTTCTCAAAAAAAAAAAAGGTTTAGAGATAAGCACTGCTTTCAAACTAACTTCTGTACGGATATGCCCATTCATCACTCCCTTACTTCCTTATTCTCAGTTTCCCCTTCTGGGTCATTGCTCTCCTTCTGCTCCATATTCACTGTTCACAAATCACTGCTCCTAAATTCAACAGTCTTGCATGTTGAACATACAATACCATCACTGTTTCTTACTGCCTCTTCATGGTATCAAAATCAGTTTGGTCAAGCCCTTGCATAATTGTGTTCCTCTCTGCTTAGGAGATGATGTTGTCTCATGCTCTGCTGCATCTACTCTAATAAAGATTCCCCAGCCAACTTCAGTTATCAGAGGCTGGCAGCCTTCCAATACACTAGTGGCACTAAATGTGGTGCAGAGAGGTTGCATTAAGCAAAGCACCTGGCCCAAAGCATGGTTAAGCCATCATAGGCATTTCCTAAATCAGTCACAATTGTCACCAAGAAGCAAAAAGACAAGCATTGACTAATTTTGTCAGTTCCAAAATGGATGACAAGACTCATAGGAAAAGACCACGGGTGGTAGCTTTCCTTTGTGAAGTGAATGGGAGCTTTTCCATCAACATTTTTTGAAGCCAGGGTTCATGTGCCTGCCCCAAGTTGAGAACCTATTGCTTACGCCAGTGGGCCCAGCTATAGCGGTCAACAGGGATGTGCAAGCTCAGGCTAACCACACAAGCTCTGTTCTCAAAAAAAAAGCAGCGCTCTCCACGGAGCAGTGTTGGAAGAGGCCCCAGGTATTATGGACATCTGGCTGGCTGGCTTGGCCAGCCCTTTTGGCACAGTTTCTGCAACTACTTAACACCACACAAACCAAGAGAGGCTAAAGGAGCCGAAGCAGCTAGGCCATTCTTCTCTGGCCAGAAACCCGGAGACTAAAACATTCTGCACATTCCCCCTGGCAAACCGAGCCTGGGGAGATGGCACACAGACCGCCTTGCTGAGGGATGAGGATTCGTCCTCCCCCTCACCCCTGCAGATTTGCCTGGTGCTTCAGCCAGCTCCTTGGTCTGCTGGCTGAGCTGCAGATGCACATGTTATTTATTCCTTTAGATTTAAATAACAATGAGAAATGCCTGTAAAAGGATGAGAAGATGCTCTAATGATTCCTGCAACATTCAGCTGCAATAAGACAGCTACTTAACAGCAAAATGACAATGACAAAGAAGTGACTGGCTGGGCCCAGCTGGTAAACAGCAGAATAGCCCCTTCATTCCTCCTGGTAACCCAGACCCTCTCCATTGCCTCTGCCAGGGTCTCAATGCTTATTCTAAAAGTCTTCAGGTCTGGGCTCTTAAAAGGTTTGCAGCTCTGTAGTGCTGCCTTCCTTTCTTTTCCCTCCCCTCTCTCCTGTCGCCTCCTCCAAGGCACCACATCACGTATAAGAGCGGCAGAGAAGCACCTTCCCAGCTCTCTGGCTGGAATTGGGGAGTCGCAATTACCCTCATGCCATGAGCTTATCTGGAATCTCTCCCCAGCCTCCCTCCCAGCCACTGAATCACTTCCCCTTTTCAAATCTCATCTCAAAAGCACTCTTTTCTCATTAGCTTATGTGTGACTCTCTCGGTAAAGCATTTTGTTACATGATGTATGAAGGATCATGTCTCAAACTACATTTTACTGTATATTTAAGTGCATGTTTTGCTGATTTACTGCTGTTCTAGAGAACACCTCCCTTCCTTAGCCAGGCAGGTCCATAAAGGATATGTCAGCTCTGACTAATGATTATTAGTACATCCCAAGGTTATATACTACAATCAAATAATGTGTAGGAGGGAAGAGAGACTCCAGCTTACTGGGCTAAGGACAAAGATCACAGATAGTCTCTTTGAATCTTCAGATTGCAATATCCATTACAGATTGCCACCTTCTAATGTCAAAGCATAATTTGTTGTTCAGAAAATGTGTCGCTATTTCAAAGGCAAGTCAAAGATCAGACTTGCTGTATATCAGTGTATGTTGATGTACATTAGGAAGTGATGTCCAGGTACCAAGGACATTATGCTGTTGGCATAGAGAGAAACATAGATGTGACTTGCTGATCTTTATTATGCAAACACATGGCTCAAAGTGAAAAAATATTTAACCCAGTCAAGTAAAATGTCACCAGTAATTCCCAGTGCTTAATGTAGCACAAACACTACTTGTCACACAAGTTAACTGTGATCTACTTCGGCAATAGACTCAGCGGGCAGATCAACCCCTTGTGCTGAAATTTGCTGGAAAGGGTTAAAGATACAACAATAAATATGAAAAACTCTACTGTGGGAAAGCACAGCATATTCCTTTCATATCCTGGACCAATGAAGTCGGCAGTGTGGCTGGTATAAAACCCTATATCTTGGCCAAACAAGAATTAATCATCATCTTCACAGCCTTACCATGGATGTGACCGGCACTTGCATCTGCTGTAAGGCATATGTGTCCACAGTACAGGAGAGGGCCAAATGCACAGTTTCTAGCCCTTTTTAAGGTGTTTTACGGAAGCCTTTTGCACGTATCTTTTCCAGCTAGAAGAAAATGTAAATAAAACTGTGATTGTTATCCTGCATATATTTCCTATTTAATTCTAACAAATTGGTAAAAACTACCTAGGCAAATGCCTTTACATGCTTTTGTATTTGTTTTTGTGATAGTCTAAGTACACTGGTAACAAGAACATTTTCCATCTCTAGCATCTAGTGCAGCAGGGCCCTGATTTTGACCAAAACTGCTAATGCTATTATAATAAAAATAATAGAAGTAGCTGTCCAGCTATTGTTTTGCTCGGACATTTGATCTACTCAGGGCCAAAAGGTGGGTTGTAGCTCTTCTATCTATCTTCTATTTGACACAAGCCTGGTGCATATATCAGAATTAAAGATGAACCTTGTCGAACTGAAAAATCACGTTCTGTAAAAAGTATCTTAGCAGAGGCATTCTCCCTTTCTACCAATGTATCAAGAGGTACCTTTTACAAGACAGAGAGTGAAGGAGTTAATGAAGATTTGACCATGAGGACAAGTCAAAGCAGAACGTTTTGTGAATGAATCCCTTACTGGTGAAGAAGGGAGAGGTGCCCATGAAAATGTGGTCACTGTGCTAAGAGAAGGGCTCCCACCTGTGTTAAGTTTCCGTATGCTATGTGGTACTGCGGTTTTTACCTGTGCCATTCCCCACTGTGTTACCTGTTTGGACCCAAAGGATGTCACTTACGGGCTGGTTTGTGAAGCTGAAAGTACACGTAACTGGACAGAGGTGGAGGAAGACTGGAAACGTTACTTGCATTCACAGGGTGAATTTTGCGCTGTTACACAGTGTGTTGAACGAGCGTTCAGCAACAAAAAAACACAGCAGCATATACCGCTTAAGTAAATATTTGGAGTTCTTATAGACTGTTTCAGCAGCATTTCTCAAAGCAAGCAAGTGCAGCAATTCCAACCTGCGAGCAGGAAAAGTGCGGCAGCAGGAGATCGTGCCGTAGCAGGCACCATTCCCTGTAAAAAAGTCCAAAGATGTGCTAGGACGCGGCTCCTGCAGGTTTGTGATACTTCGGGGCACCTCCGGAGCCCAGGTGCAAAGGCCCGGTGGCAGAGACACCCCCGGGCCGGGGGGGGGCCCGGCCCGGCCCCACGCGCGACGCCGGCTCG